>NW_025892985.1:0-1070 GCF_002878395.1 Capsicum annuum
GCACCCTGAAGCTGGTAAAAAAGATCATCAATCCTAGGAAGAGGATACTTGTTTTTAATCGTGGCCTTATTCAACTGACGATAGTCTATGCACATACGAAGGGAACCGTCTTTCTTTCGCACGAAAAGTATAGGTGCACCCCAAGGGGACACACTAGGGTGAATAAAACCCTTAACTAGAAGGTCTGCTAGCTGCTCTTTTAACTCTTTCAGTTCTGGGGGAGCCATTCTATGTGGCAGAATAGAAATAGGACGAGTGTCTGGCAACACATCAATGCCAAAATCTATTTCCCTATCAGGTAGTATCCCTGGGAAATCTTTGAGAAAGACTTCTGGAAAATCATTCACTACAAGGACTGACTGAAAAGGAAGATTTTCAACTCTTGAATCTTTTACTCAAATTAGATGGTACATACAGTCTTTGGAGATAGGCTTTCGGGCTCTAAGATAAGAGATAAAGGGACTTCTGGGTTTAACAGAACTCCCTGCCCATACAATTGGTGTCTCATTCGGAAAAGAAAAAGTGACCTTTTCGGTTCTGTAATCAAGTGTGGCATAACATGAATGGAGCCAGTCCATCCCAAGGATGGCATCAAAATCTACCATATCAAGTTTTATAAGGTTGGCCACAATATCCCTACTAAGAATAGACACAATACAATTTCTACAAACCCTTCTAGTAATAATAGAATCACCTACAAGAGTGGAAATAGTGAAGGGTTCTTCAATGACTTCGGGCTCAAACCCAAAACCAACAGCCACATAGAGGGTCACATAAGATAAAGTAGACCTGGGATCAAGCAATACATAAACATCATGAGAAAAAATATGCAATGTACCGGTGATAACATGTGGTAAAGCTTCTGCCCCCTGGTGGTTCATCAAAGAATATATCCGATTGCGACCATCCCCGATAGGGGCACCCTTAGGAGGAAGAGCCGTGAGGGCATCTTGGGGCCTAGTCCCCCCTGTATTTCCCCAGCAGAAGGGCAATATCTCTGAAGATGTCCCACCTTGCCACAAGTATAATAATTTTTCCCCTCAGAAAAACACTTCCCTGTGTGATTCCTC
>NW_025892986.1:0-12385 GCF_002878395.1 Capsicum annuum
TCTTTCTTGTTCATGAAGGTCATCGATCTGATAGTGAAGTTCCTATCATTCGTCATCCACTGGTTTCTCTCAACTTCAACTTCCTTCTGAAAAGTCATGAAACGCCTCGCTATATCTCTCTCCCATTCCATGGAAGTTTTTAGCTGAACCCAAAGCTTTGATTGTGTGCTTGTCAGCAAGGCCTTCTCTTTCTCAAAATCACTCGATTGCTGTTCCATAGCTCCGGTGGCAATATCCAGGTCTTCTTGTAGGGCATGAATGGAAACACAGTTCTTTTTCTCAATCTCCTTGCGAACTGACCTAATTTTGGCCTCAAATCTCGCCTCGCTATGAGCCAATTCTTCTCTAGACCTTTTCAGATCTGTATCTAAGACGTGCAGAGTAGACTGATAGTTATCTTCTACCTCTCATCGAGTCTACTTAATTCTGACTTCAATCTTTGCTTCTCGATCTACTGTCTCTCTAGCTGACCTTTCTGGCATAGATTTAGGAGGAGGCTGGTCATGAAACCATGGCAGATACCAACAATCTACCTCACACTTGTCGCGGTCTTCTACCATGTGCTCAAAACCTGAAAGTACACATTTTCCCTAAATCTTAAGTATCTCAGACTTAGAGGAATGTCAGGAAGGAATTCGTACATAAAATCTTTCATATCCTCAACTGGCGATATATGTTGACGTCGACCGAATTGTTGCATGACTCTTAGTGGCATGTAGGGCTGAACACCTCAGAGACCCATTAAGACGATGAAAGGTCGGAAAGTGGACATATATATCACCTCTTTTAAGGGAAAGCAGTGATAATTCCAGACTATCTTGTCCGTCGTCAACCCCTTTAAGTACTCCTTCCAAGCTCTTATTCCTTCAGGAAAGTTTTGGTCCTCCATCCCCTTCTCATGGCCTTTGATATAATCATTCCATTCGACTCAAAAATCCACAAGAAATGGATGATAACAAACATGCTCGATCATTCATAACTGCAATAGAATGTTACATCCTTCAAATTAGTCCATCCCATTTTTACACATTGTCAGGGCCCGATAAATGTCTGCCATAATCATGGGCACGAGGGTGACCTTAGGATTCTTCTCAAAAGAGGTAATAAACGCAGCCAGATTGGTGCTGATTTTTTCTCCGCTCTTCAGAAATACCATGATTCCCAAAAAAAGCCACTATGAATGCTTCAGAACTGTGCTTTTACCAGGTCCGGTAGGACTCCCCGTTGTTAAGTTTTGATCTAAACAACTCGAATCCCTTTTTTTGGCCATATCTTTTGTACAAAAATTCTAGACGAACCTATCCATTTTCTAGGCAACCCCCTATGTTCTTCTCCTTTATGTGCAATAGCTCAAAAAATCTTTCGGCAGTGACATGCTTTGGTATCATAGGTTCTCCTCGGTGAAGATTCTTTTCCTTTCCTATAAATGCTCCTATTTCCTCCAGTGTGGGAGTGAACTCAAAGTCGGAGAATTGGAATACGTTGTTTGAAGGATCCCAAAACTGTACCAAATCTTCTATCACGTCTCTTCGTGGTTCAACACTCAACAGATTCCTTAAAAATCCCAAGTGTTTATATACTTCTCCCTGTCCATAGTCAGTCATATTGTTATACCATATCTGCAACAAATTTGTAACTTTATCCAACACTGTGAAATGGGGTACTTCAACATCCCTCAGCCTCTTGTCACTCCTTCCGAATGAGTTCATATTGTCCTATAGGATAATAATGGCAAATAAGAATTCTATTTTAAACATCCTAAAACAAGAAAAAAATAACTTTCGAAAGAAGTTGACAGAATGACACGAAATAAGATTTCAAAATGAGCATGAGAAAAGAGCAACCGACAAAAAATTCTTCTAAAACATCCTAGAGTGGAGACAATAATTTGATGATGTTTGGACCAAACACATTAGAAATAATTAAATTATTAAAACAAAATGGTGGACCAAATTGTTTGACAAAATTTTAACTGTTTTTGACAAAAATGGGCTCTATGGTATTCCTAAGAGAGATTTTAAAACCAAATACAATGGACATAATGAGACCACGACGTTAAATGACTTAATCTTTACAGAAAAGTTCTATGTAAAAATATTATATATTTTCTAAAATAAGCCCTTAAATTTTTTATTTAACCCCCTTTTTCAGATCAATTAATTTACTTAAAAGCCGGTCAATATGCGATATAGCATTTCCTATAATGCAACAAGTAGCACATAAAATGTACATAATGGTCTCGAAAGGTGGCACCTATCCTAGATGGACCCAACCCCCATGTCGAGCCCCACTTAGTCAAAAATGCACGCGATACAAATAAAGCACACCCTATTAGGGATAGCCATGTCTAAGTTCCAGTTATGCTAGGTTCAACCTGGTGGAGTTAGGTATCTAGACAAGCTGTAAAATGAGCAGCCAACTCGAGTCGGGCAGGGACAGCTTATCGGTAGCAGTGTTTTCTGGCCTCACCATTGGTCCTTCCCATCCTAAAACATGTATGACTATAGAATCCTTCCCAGGAGCGTTGCCGCATATCTGGTATCTCAAGGCTCGGAAGTTTATACCGCATCTCCGAATATAAAGTATATTAGAAGACTTAGATGGGTGAGCGAGAGAAGACAATTCGTATTGCAATTCAAATAATATCAAAGCAGTTAAATATGTAGGCAAATAACGCATTTAGGCCAACAATATACAATATCAAAATTAAAAGAAGCCAAACAAGTCAATATATAAGCTCGAATTCTAGTTATCCCCAGTGGAGTCGCCATCTGTCACACCCCTATTTTTTTACCTCATCCAACCCCGTTAGGGAGTTGGTTTTAAAGAAAAATGGGTTTTTCCAATTAAGGTGACGTTTTGAATAGGGATTATTTTATTTACAGAATCGTCACTTGGAATTGAATTTGGGTGTTCCAAGTCACCTTATTGAATCCCTATTCAAAAGGAAATGACTCTTTATTTTATGGTCTACGAACTAGAAATCCAAATAAGGAATTCTGTTGACCGAGGGGAAGGTGTTAGGCACCCCTCGAGTCCCATAGTTCTAGCATGGTCTCTTTAATAAATTACGTCTGGCTTAAATTAATCTCTTGGATACATAATATTTGTTAGCCTAAAAGTTACTTACATCCTACTTTGAATTTATTTTAAATTATTTAATTATATTAATGTGTGGCTTGCCAGTAGGAGTACTTTCTGTTAATTATATGACCGGAAAGTACTGCTACTGGCAAGCCACACATTAATAAAATCAAATAATTTAAAATAAATTCAAAGTAGGATGTAAGTAACTTTTAGTCTAACAAATATTATGTATCCAAGAGATTAATTTAAGCCAGACGTAAGTTATTAAAACAACCGTGCTAGAACAACGAGACTCGAGGGGTGCCTAACACCTTTCCCTCGGTCAAAGAATTCCTTATCCGGATTTCTTGTTCGCAGACCATACAATAAAGAGTCATTTCCTTTTGAATAGGGATTCAATAATGTAACTTGGAACACCCAAACTCTATTCCAAGTGGTGACTCTGTAAATAAAATAATCCCTATCTAAACATCACTTTAATTAGAAAAACCCATTTTTCTCTAAACCCAACTCCCTAAAGGGGTTGGATGCGGTAAAAAATAGGGGTGTGACATTATAGCCCATAATTTTTGGGGTGACCCTAGGTTCAGGGTGTGTTTTTGGAGAAAAATTAACCAGGCTGCCCTAGGAAGGCTGGGGAGCGGCCTAGTGTTAGCCTTGTGGTGGGCGGGGTCGTTTGGGTAGTCAAATGGGTGAAATAACGTGAACAAGCCATTTTTGGGCCAAATAGGTGTGTTATAGCCTATGGTTATTGGGATGGGCCTACCGTTCGGGTGTGTTTTTGGTCAAAAATCGATCGAGCTACGCTAGGCTGGCTGGGAAGTGACCTAGTGTAGGCCTTTAAAGTGCGCGGGACCGTTGGGGTGGTTAAATGGGAGAAATCGTACGAACGGGCCATTTTCGACATTGGTATGCTATAGCCCACGGTTTCTAGGGTGGACCCAGTGTTCGGGCATTTTTTTGACCAAAAATCAATCGGTCTACCCTAGGTAAGCCCGTGAGTGGCTTAATATAGGCCTTAGGGATGGGCAGGGCCATTAAAGTCATCAAACGGGCGAAACAGCATAAACGGGCCATTTGTACTCCAAATCGGCGTGCTATAGCCGACGATTTTAGGGGTGGGCCTAGGGTCCAGGCATGTTTTAGGCCAAAAATCAATTGGGTTGCCCCAGTTGGGCTGAGAAGCGACTTTGTTTTGGCCTATGGGGTGGGCGGGGTCATTTGGGTGTTCAATCGGATGAAACAGCGTGAAAGGGCCATTTCCAAGCCAAATTATTATGCTATAGCCACAATTTCTATGGTGGGCCTAGGGTCTAGGGTCCAGTCATGTTTTTTACTGAAAATTGATCGAGCGGCCACAGACAAGCTAGAGAGCGACCTAGTACGGGCCTTTGGGGTGGTCAAATAAATGAAATGGCACGAACTGTCCATTTTAGAGCCAAATCAGTGTGCTATAGTCCATGATATCTGGGGTCGTCCTGAGTTTCGAGTGACCAACTATTGGCCTTAAGAGAGGGCATGCCCGTTTAGGTGGTCTAACGAGAATAACGGCGCGAATGAACCTTTTTCAGGCCAAATTCGTGTGCTATAGCCCACGGTTTCTAGGGTGGGACTGAAGTCCAGGCGTGTTTTTGTTTGAAAATTGATCGCGCTACCCCAGGTAGGCTGGGGAGCAGCCTTGTGTAGGCTAGGCTGTTTGAGTGGTCAAACGGTTAAAACGGCATGAATGGGTCATTTTTAGTCCAAATCGATGTGCTATAACACACAGTTTCTAGGTTGGGGCTGGGGTCTGAGAGTATTTTTAGACAAAAAATGATTGAGCTACCTCAGATAGGCAAGAGAGCAGCTTAGTATGGGCCCTTAGGGTAGGCGGGGCCGTTTGGGTGGTCAAATAGATAAAATAGTGCGTAGATCCTTTTTTGGGCCAAAACGATGAGCTATAGCCCACGGTTTCTTATGTAGGCTCGAGGTTCGGATGTGTTTTTGGTCTAAAATTGATTGGGCTACCCCAGATAGTATGGGGAGTATCCTAGTGTGGGCATTTTGGGTGGGCTATTTGGATGGTCAAAGGGGCAAAATAGTGCGAATTGACCATTTTTAGGCCAAATCGATATGCTATAGCCCAAGGTTTCCATGGGTGGGCTCGGAATTTGGGCATGTTGTTGGTCAAAAATTGATAACGGCGTGCCAGGGAGGTTGGGGATCATCCTAGTGTGGTTCCCTTGGGTGGGCAGGGTCATTTGGGTGGTCAAATGAGTGAAACTACATGAACGGGACATTTTTGGGCTAAATCATATGCTATTGCCCATGGTTCTGAGGGTGGGCTCGAGATTCGAATGTGTTGTAGGTTAAAAATCGATTGGGGCATTCCAGGGAGGCTTGGGATTGACCTAGTGTGGTTTCTTTGTGTGGGCGGGGCCATTTGGGTGGATAAACAAGCAAAACGATGCAAATGGGGCATTTTTGGGATAAATTGGTGTGCTGTTACCCACAGTTCCGAGCGTACAGTGGATCAAAAATCAACTGGGCATGCTAGAGAGGCTGGGGATCGGCCTAGTATGGTTTCCTTGGGTAAGTGGGGACATTAAGGTGGTTAAATGGTCAAAACGAGATGAACAGGGCATTTTTGAGCTAAATCGGTGTGCTACAGCCCACAGTTCTGGGGGTGGGCTCGAGGTTCGAGCGTGTTGTGGAAGAAAAATCTATCGGGGCATGCCAAAGAGGTTGGAGATCGAACTAGTATGGTTTCCTTAGGAGGGCAAAGCCATTTGTGTGATTAAACAGGCAAACGACATAAATGAGGCATTTTTTAGCTAATTTGGTATGCTATAGCCCACGTTTTTGGGGGTCAGACCGGGCGTGTTGTCGGCTAAAAATTGACCGGGGCATGCCAGGGTGGCTAGGGATCAGCCTAGTGGGGTTCCCTTGGGTGGGCAGAGCCATTTGAGTGGTCAAACGAGCAAAATAGCGCAAACAAGGCATTTTCAAGCCAAATGGTGTGCAATAGCCCACGGTTACAAGGGTGGGCTCGGGGGTCCAGGCGTGTTGTAGGCTAAAAATTGATCAGGGCATGCCAGAGTGGATAGGGATCATCCCAGTGGGGTTTCCTTGGGTGGTCAGAGCCATTTGCGTGGTCAAACGAGCGAAACGACGTAAAGGAGGCATTTTCAGGCCAAATGGTGTGCGATAGCCCATGGTTACGAGGGTGGGCTCGGGGGTTCGGGCGTGCTGTAGGTCAAAAATCAATTCAGGCAAGCCAGGGAGGTTGGCGATCGACCTAGTGTTGTTTCCTTAGGTGAGCGGAGCTATTTAGGAGGTTAAATGGGCGAAATAGAGCAAACGGGGCATTTTTTGGCCAAATCGATGTGTTATAGCCCACAGTTCCAGGGGTGGGCTTGGGGTCCAGTCAGGTTGTGGGTCAAAAATTGATCGAAGCATGCCAGGGTAGCTAATGATCATCCTAGTGTGGTTCCCTTGGGTAGGCGGGACCATTTGAATGGTCAAACGGGTGAAACGGCTCAACCGGAGCATTTTTGGGCTAAATCGGTGCGCAATAGCCCATGATTTTGGGGGTGGCCTCGGGGTTCGGGCATAATTTGGGCCAAAAATTAATCGTGGTGTGCCAGAGAGGCTGGGGATCAGCCTAGTGTGGTTCCCTTGGGTGGGCGAAGCCATTTGGGTTGTCTAGTGGGCGAAAAGGCACGAACGAGGCATTTTCAAGCTAAATTGGTGTGCTATAGCCCACGATTCTGAGGGTAGGTCGGGGGGCCGGGTGTGCTGTCGGCCTAAAATTGACAGGGGTGTCCCATGCAGGCTACGGATTGGCCTATTGTGGTTTCTTTAGGTGGGCGAGGTAATTTGGGTGGTCAAACGGGTGAAACGATGCGAACAGGGCATTTTTGGGCTAAATCAGTGTGTTACATCCTATGGTTTTGGGGGTGGGCTAAGGGTCGGGGCGTGCTATGGGCCAAAAATAGATCGGGGAGTGCCAGTGAGGCTAGAGATTGATCTATTATGGTTTCTTTGCGTGGGCAGGGTCATTAAGGTTATCAACTGGCGAAACAGCGCTAAAAGGGCATTTTCAGGCCAAATTGGTGTACTATAGCCTATGAGGTGGGTTTGGGTTCTGAGTGTTTTGTGGTTTAAAAATCGATCGGGGCATGCCAGAGAGGCTATGGATTGGCCTAGTGTGGTTCCCTTGGGTGGGCGGGGTAATTTGACTTGTCAAAAAGGCAAAACGATGCGAGTGGGGCATTTTTTAGCCAAATCGATATGCTACAACCCAAGGTTCTGGGGGTGGGCTCAAGGTTCGGGTGTGCTATGGATTGAAACTCGATCGGGGCATGTCAGGGAGGCTGGGTTTGGCCTAGTGTAGTTTCTTTGGATCGGCGAGGCCATTAAGGTTGTTAAACTTGCGAAACAGAGCGAACGGGTCACTTTCAGGCCAAATCGGTATGCCATAACCCATGATTTCGGGAGTAGGCTCAGGGTTTGGGTGTCCTGTAGGCCAAAATCAATCGGGGCGTGCCAGGAAGGCTGAGTATTGGCCTAGTGTGGATTCCTTGGGTGCGCGAAGCCATTTGGGTGGTCAAAAGGACAAAATGGTTCGAACGAGGTATTTTCGAGCCAAATCAATGTGTTATAGTCCACAGTTATAGGGATGGGCTCATGGTACGGGCGTGCCAAGGTGGCTGGGCAATGGCCAAGTATGGTTTTCTTTGGTGTTCGGGGCCATTTGGGTGGTTAAAAAGGCAAAATGGACCAAACGAGGCATATTTGGACCAAATTAGTGTGCTATAGCCCACAGTTTTTGGGGTCGGCCTGGGGTCCAGGAGAGCTGTGGGTCAAAAATTGAATGCCATACCGAAAAGGCTGGAAATCTGCCTAGTGTGGTTCCTTTGGGTGTGCGGAGCTATTTGGGATGCCAAACAGGGGAAACGATATAAACAAGGCATTTTCGAGCCAAATCATTGTGCTATTGCCCACGATTCTGGGGATAGACCAGAGGTCCAGGCATGTTGTGGGCCAAAAATTAACCAATTCATGATAGGGAGGCTGAGGATCATCCAAGTGTGGCTCCCTTAGGTGGAGAGGTCCATTAAGGTTGTCAAACGGGCAAAACAGCACGTATGGGGCATTCCTAGGCCAAATCGGTGTGTTATAGCCCACGATTTTAGGGGTGTGCCTGTGTTCCGACCGTGTTGTAGGCAAAATATTAACCGAAGCATTCCAAGGAGGCTGGGGATCAGCCTAGTGTGATTCCCTTGGTTGAGTGGAGTTATTTGGGTGGTCAAATGGCCGAAACAACACAAATAGGGCCTTTTCAGGCCAAATCAGTGTGCTATACCCTACGATTCTGGGGGTGGGCCTGAGGTTAAAGTGTGTTGTTGGTTGAAAATTGATCGGGACATGCTAGGGAGGCTAGGGATTGGCCTAGTATGATTCCCTTTGGAGGGCGGGGCCATTTGGGTGGTCTACGGTTAAAACAGCGTGAATGGGGAGTTTTCAAGCCAAATCAGCGTGTTATTGCCCACAGTTCTAGAGGTGGGCCCAGGGTTTGAGTGTGCTGTGGGCCAAAAATTGACCGGGGTGTGCTAGAAAGGCTGGGGATTAGCCTAGTGTGGTTCTATTAGGCAGGCGAGGCCATTTTAGTTGTCAAACGGGCAAAATAACGTGAACGAAGAATTTTTGAGCCAAATTGGTGTGCTATAGACCACGGTTCCGAGTGTAGGCTCGGGGTTCGAACGTTCTGTGGGCCGAAAATCAATTAGAACATGCCAGGAAGGCTAAGGATTGGCCTAGTATGGTTCCCTTGGATGGGCGGGGCCATTTAGGAGGTCAAACGGGTGAAACAGCCTGAACGTGGCATTTTTAGGCCAAATCGATGTGCTATAGCCAACGCTTCTGGGGTAGGCTTGGTGTCCAGCGTACTGCGGGTCAAAAATTAACTGGGGTGTGCTAGGGAGCCTAGGGATCATCCTTGTGTGGTTTCCTTGGGTGGGCGGGTCCATTTGGGTGGTTAGACAGGCAAAACATTGGGAATGAGAAATATATGGGCCAAATCAGTGTGCTATAGCCCACTGTTCCGAGGGTAGGACCAGGTTTTGGGTGTGCTGTAGGCCAAAAATCGACCATGGCATACTAGTGAGGCTGCAATCGGCCTAGTTTTGTTCCTTTGGGAGGATGGGGCCATTTAGGTGGTCAACGGGTGAAACAGCATGAATGGAGCATTTTCGTGCCAAATCAATGTGCTATAGCAACGGTTCTTGGAGCATACTCGGGTTTTAGGAATAATGTGGGCCAAAAATAAACTAGGGCATGCCAGAGAGGCTGGGGATCGACCTATTTTAGCTCCCTTGGGTATGCAGAGCCATTTGGGTGGTCAAACGGGCAAAACAGCACAAACGTTGCATTTTCGAGCAAAATTGGTGCGCTATAGCCCATGGTTCCAGCGGTGGACCCGGGGTCCGGGCGTGCTGTGGGCCAAAAATCAATCGAAGTGTGTTAGGGAGGCTGGGGATCGGTTAGTGTGGTGGGTGGCCAAGGCGAGTTGTGTCGTAAATGGGTGAAATGGCCTGAATGGGGAGTTTTAGGTGAAATCGGTGTGCTATAGCCAGCGGTTTTAGGGGTGAGCCCAGGGTCCAGGTATGCTGTGGGCTGAAAATCGATCGGGATGTGCCAGGGAAGCTGTAGATTGGCCTAGTATGGTTTCCTTAGGTGGGCAGCGCCATTTGGGAAGTCAAACAGGAGAAACGGTGGGAACGTGGCATTTTTTAGCCAAATTGGTATGCTATAACCCATGGTTCCGAGGGTATGCCCTGGCTCCAGGTATTCAGTGGGCTGAAAATTGATCGGTGCATGCCAAAGATGTCGGGGATCAATCTATTGTAATTCCATTAGGTGGGCGGGGCCATTTTGGTGGTCAAATGGGAGAAACGATGCAAACGGGGAATTTTTGAGCCAAATTGGTGTGCTATAGACCACGGGTCCGAGGGTAGGCCCAGGGTCCGGACGTTTTGTGGGTCAAAAATCAATCGATGTGTGCCAGGGTGGCTAGGTATTGACATAATGTAGTTTCTTTGGATGGGCGGGGCCATTTGGGTGGTCAAACGGGTGAAACAGCCTAAACGTGGTATTTTTGGGCTAAATCGATGTGCTATAGCCAATGGTTCTGGGGTAGCCCCGGTGTTCCGGCGTGCTGTGGGTTAAAAATTAACTGCGGCATGTTAGCGAGTCTTGGAACCGATTTAGTATGGTTTCTTTAGGTTGGCGGGGCCATTTGGGTTGTTAAACGGGCGAAACAGCTGGAACGAGACATATATGGGTTAAATTGGTGTGTTGTATCCTACTGTTCTGGGGGTGGGCCTGGGTTTTGGGAGTGCTTTGGGTCAAAAATCAACAATTTCATGTCAGTGAGACTGGGGATCGGCCTAGTATTGTTCCCTTGGGAGGTAAAGGCCATTAAGGTGGTCAAACGGATGAAACACCATGAATAAGGCATTTTCGAGCCAAATTAATGTGCTATAGCCCATGGTTCTGGGGGTGGGCTTGGGTTTCAGGCATGCTGTGGGCCAAAAATCAACTGGGGCATGCCAGGGAAGCTGGGGATCATCCTAGTATGGTTCCCTCGGGTGTGCGGATCCATTTGAGTGGTCAAACAGGCAAAACAGCACGAACGTGGCATTTTTGGGTAAAATTGGTGCGCTATAGCCTATGGTTCAGGCAGGGGGCCTGGGGTCCGATCGTGCTGTGGGCTAAAACTAACTGGGGTATGCTAGGGAGGATGGGGATCGGCCTAGTGTGGTGGGTGGCCGGGGCTATTTGGGTGGTAAACGAGCAAAATGGCTCAAACGGGGAGTTTTTAGGCCAAATCGGTGTGCTATAGCCCACTGTTTCAGAGGTAGGCTCGGGGTTCGGGCGTAATGTCGGATGAAAATTAACCAAGATGTGCCAGGGAGGCTGGGGATTAGCCTAGTGTGGTTCCCTTGGGTGGGCGGCGCCATTTGGATAGTCAAACGGGAGAAACGATGTGAACGTGGCATTTTCGAGCCAAATCGATATGCTATAACCCATGGTTTTGGGGTCCAGGCATTCTGTGGGCTAAAACTGGATCGGTGCCTTCCAATGATGCCAAGGATCGACCTAGTATGATTCCCTTGGGTAGGAAGGGCCATTTGGGTGGTAAGACGGATGAAACATCGTGAATGGGGTATTTTAGAGCCAAATTGGTATGCTATAGCCCACGATTCTGGGGGTGGACCTGGGGTCCAACTTGCTATGGGCCAACAATTAATCGGGGCATGCCAGAGAGGCTGGGGATTAGCCTAGTGTGGTTTCCTTGGGTGGGCGAGGTTGTTAGGGTGGTTAAATGGTCAAAACAATGCAAACGGAGCATTTTCGGGCAATATTGGTGTGCTATAGCCCACGATTCTGTGGGTGGGTATGGGGTCTAAGTGTACTGTGGGTTGAAAATTGATTGGGGCGTGCCAAGGGGGTTGGGCATTAGCCTAGTGTGGTTCCCTTGGTTGGGCTGAGCCATTTGGGTGGTCAAACAGGCAAAACAGTGTGAACGGGGCATTTTTGGCCTAAAATAGTGTGCTACAGTCCACAGTTTTGGGGGTAGACTCGAGGTCCAGGGATTTCATAGGCTAAAAATCGCTTGGGGCATGCCAGGGAGTCTGGGTATCAGCCTAGTCTGGATCCCTTGGATGGGAGGAGCAATTTGGGTGGTAAAACAGGTGTAACGGCAAGAACGGAGAGATTTCGAGCCAAATTGGTGTGTTATAGCCTACGATTTTGGGGGAGGGCCAAGAGTCTACGTGTGCTGTAGGCCAAAAATTGACAGAGGCATTCCAGAGAGGTTGGGGATTGGCATAGTGTGGTTTATTTGGGTGGGCAGGGCCGTTAAGATTGTCAAAATATCGAAACGGCTCTAACTGGGCATTTTCAATCCAAATCGATGTGTTATAGCCCACGATTCTGGGTTGGGCCAGGGGCCCGGGTGTTCTCTGTGCCAAAAATCGATCGAGACGTGCCAGGGAGGCTTTAAATTAGCCCAGTGTGGTTCCATTGAGTGAGTGGGATAATTTAGGTGGTCAAATGGGTGAAAACAGCGGGAACGTGGCATTTTCGGGCCAAATCGGTGTGCTATAGCCTATGATTCTAAGGTCGGCCCGGGGTTCGGGCATGTTATAGGCCAAAAATCACCAGGGTATACCAGGGAGGCTGGGGATCGACCTAGTGTTGTTCCCTTGGATGGACGAAGCTATTTGGGTGGTCAAATAGGCAAAACGACACG
>NW_025892987.1:0-7784 GCF_002878395.1 Capsicum annuum
TGAAGGAATTAATGAGCCTGAGACTCAAGAAAATGAGAAACTATCCATAAATTCAAGTGATGTTGAAACTAATTTGAATAGATCTGAAATAGTAGTGGATTATGTCTTTGCATATAATGTTGCAGCGAAAATCTTACAAGATAGTGGGGATCATGAACATCAATCTGTCACAAAATGTCGACCAAAAATTGACTGGCCAAAATGGCAAGAAGTAAGTGATGTTTTATTCCAAATTGACAACTGAGAATAGTTATTTAGTACTAATGTTTAATCACAGCGACTTTTAATATAGAAATAATAGTATCTTGAAAAGAGTGATGGTATATATGAATACATGATTTTCATAGTTAGTTGTCGAACAGGTCATTGCGTGTATTGTCCCAATTGGTCATTGAGCATCTACGATGTTTATTGATCCAGGATCTGTACTTACTCTTATGTGCCTTAATTAAATCTTTGAAATCATAGAGGTCTAAAGAGACTTCTCAAGGAATGAACCACAGTCTTTAATGATATCCTTATCAATACATAATATATATCATGTGATCATATATAAGGGGCACATAGACAGACCCCCATTACATTATTATCAAGTTTTAAATCCATGCAATGGGACAAAGTACCTGCATGCATTATTATTATACATTACATAGAGTAGATCTAGGCATAACATAACAAGATCATACTTCTACTGCCATTCCAATTCTATCATCCAGTTTGAACACAAAGGGCTTTGGGTTGTCCGAGAGAACCAAACAATGATAAACACTTTGTGAGACGATGCCAATGTCTTGGCAATAAGTGTCAAAGAAACAGAACACTAGCTTATACTTTCTATTTGTTGTAGGCTTAATTTGGAACCAACTGCTCTCATCCTTTGCACCTGTGCTTATGGTGTGTAGAATTGGCAGAAATTTTGATACAAGATTGTCAACCTTCCACGCATTTAGGTTAGAACACAAAGGATAATCAAAATAGAAATGGATATTTACCGGAGTGGACTCCACAATCGTTTGATGTTTTGGATTCTTAGGTGTAAAATAAACTACGATACCATCGTCTGTAGGAAGGTGAGATTGTACTACTGATGTAGGACACATAGTGATTTGTTGTAGATCACTACCAAGATTAGCAACACGTATGCCTCCATCGTCCATAGTGGTGTAGGCCGAAGTTATCCAGTACCTATTGCTTTTGTTGAGGGGATTACCATTAATATCGAGTACATCTATCAATACTTAGTTGTTGGGAGTTGCCAAGGCTGACAAGGGAAGGAATACTATTTCAAGGAAAAGAAAGAGTAATATGGTCTTCATCTTTAGGGATATTAATTTGTTTTAATGATTTGTGTATCCTTCTTTCTAACCTCTTCTATTTATAGACAAGATTAATTGTTATGCTCTAATTTATGTGAACCATCCACGTTTAATTTGTTTCTTTATACTAAATGATGATATATATATGTTATTTCCTTCTATGGGTACGCAGAATCTGTATATGTAGAACGACAACTTCAACTAGTTCAAGTTTAAAACAAGAACTCAATGAAGTACAAAAAATACCCTCAACACAAGATCAAAGTGATCTTTCTTAGAAGTGTATTTTATTTTCAGAAATCAAGATGAAACAGAAATGAATAAGGCCAAGTCATCTGAATTCACAGAGTTTCCTTAAGTAAACAATTCCCCTCACTGTACCCGAGGTTATGAATTTTTTTATGAAATTTTTTCTCCCAGGATAAAATGGCCTTCAATGCAAATATAGCGGTACCTCAAATATTTGGAATCATCGAATGCACTCAACAGTTTGAATGATCACACAGAATTTTTGAAGACAAGAAGAGGTTTTTTTATTCTGAAATTTTGTATCAAAACCTGTGGATGAAAACAGGTTTATATAGCCATAACATGTCTCTTCTGAAAAGAGGCAATGGTTCACTCCAAAGGTTACACCTCACTTTATTGAAGGATTACATCCTTTTGAAGCATCATTTCGAACCATTGCAACCTTCTGTAGCCCCAGTTCAAAATAATGTATCATTTCTGAAGCACCAGTTCAAAAATAATGCATCAGTTCACTTGAAATAGTGCAACTGTCGAAACACTGCAGAAAAATTTTACAGCATTTTTCCTTAGCATTCTTCAGAATTCAAATAAAGATTGTCCAAAAAGATAGATTTCATCGATCGATATCCAAATCCAAATCCAAATCCAAATCCAAAGCTGAGCCGAGTGAGCGACGACGATGACGGCACGAGGCATGTATTATTTCTTGCCTCACTTGCCATGTGCTGTAAGTGTTCTTGATTATAAACACTTTTAAGTTCTCTTCTTCCACCAATGTGGGAGAAAGAGTAAATTTTCTAATTTGGGATTACACTTTCCATTTTAGTATCTTCTTCCCCTCTACCATTTTATTCTCCATTTTTCCATTCACACTTCTTTCATATACTATGAACCCAACAATCCCCCACATGAATGGGGAATGGTTATTTATCATAAAAATTTTACGAACAAGTATGTGATCATCAGACAAAGACTGATTGCATCTGGATAAGTGGGTTTCCCTTTAAACTTTCCGTAGTGAACATGCATCGGATGCACTTGGTCAATCGGTAGATTTGATATCCTTGAACCGTCGAGCTTTAATGTACACCTAGACAATATATGTCACACAACCATCCTTTTACCATTTATGGTTCTCATGGTTTTATTCTTTTCAGCAATGAGCACGTCCCGATTTCATGAGAGCTTGGAGAATAATCCTTTACTAACATTCTCTTTGAAGAGGCTTCCACTTCGCTCTCACATAGGTGATTTCTAAACGTTCAATCCTGTAGATTAAACTATTTGGTCTAATCTGCCAAATTTAGATAAGCATTAAAAGACTTTTCACCTTAAGTCTTATCCTTGTTTACTAAACATTGTCTACATCATGAGAATGAGTTGGGTAATTGACAATGTTGAACCTGTCAGACACAACTTTGTTTGATCTCCTTAAACCTAGCTTTTGGAATTTCCAGTCTGCTAGGTAGAGTTACCTCCATGCTGGCTCATCCTACGCCTTAAACCCATTCTCTTAGATGTTCTTTCCACTCCTTCTCTAGATAGGCCTTTTGTAAATGGATCCGACATATTATACTTTGACTTTACATAGTCAATAGTGATAATTCCACTAGAGAGAAGTTTTCTAACGGTTTTATATCTCCGTTGTACGTGACGAGATTTACCGTTGTACATCATGCTCCCTGCCTTGCCTATTGCCTCTTGGCTATCACAGTGTATACATACTGGTTCCACTGGTTTGGGCCAATAAGGAATATCTTCCAAGAAATTGTGGAGTCATTCTGCTTCTTCACTGGCTTTATCTAATGCGATAAATTCATATTCCATTGTAGAGCGAGCAATACAAGTCTGTTTGGATAATTTTCAAGAGACCGCTCCTCCACCAATAGTAAATACATATCCACTTATGGATTTTACTTCGTTCCATCCGGTGATCCAATTTGCATCACTAGATTATTCAAGTACCACAGGATATTTATTATAATGCAAAGCATAATCTTGAGTGTATTTAAGAAACCCCAAAACTCTTTTAATGCCATCCAATGAGTTTTGTTGGGATTAATCGTGTACCAACTCAATTTACTGATAGCGCATGCTATGTTTGGTCGTGTACAGTTCGTTATATACATTAAACATCCCAATACTCTTGCATACTCCAATTGCAAGTCACTTTCATCTTCATTCTTTCGAAGTGCAAAGCTCGCATCCAATTGAGTCTTGGCAATACCGAATTTCATATACTTGAATTTGTCAAGTACCTTTTCGATATAATGAGACTGTGACAATGCCAACCTTTGTGGAGTTCTTTGGATTCTTATACCTTAGATCACATTCGCAACTCCAAGGTCTTTCATATCAAACTTTCTCTCGAGCATTCATTTTGTTGCATTTATGTTAGAAATGTCTCTACTGATGATTAACATATCATCCACATATAAACAAATAATGACTTGGTGATTTGGAATGTCTTTAATATAAACACATTTATCACATTCATTTATTTTGAATCTATTTGCCAACATGGTTTGGTCAAACTTCGTATGTCATTGTTTAGGTGCTTGCTTTAGTCCATACAATGACTTAATAAAATTACACACCTTATTTTTCTTTCCTGGAACCACAAAATCCTCAGGCTGTTCCATGTATATTTCTTCCTTCAATTCTCCATTTAGGAAAGCGGTTTTCACATTCATTTAATGGATCTCAAGGCCATATACCACAGCCAAGGCAATTAACATTCGAATCGATGTTATCCTTGTTACTGGCAAGTATGTATCGAAGTAATCAAGGCCTTCTTTCTGTTTGAAGCCTTCTACTACAAGTCTTGCCTTGTATTTATCAATAGTACCATCCAGTTTCATCTTTCTTTTGAAGATCCATTTGGAACCTAAAGGTTTATTTCTGGGAGGAAGGTCAACCAATTGCCATGTATTGTTGCTTAAGATTGAATCTATCTCACTATTGACTGCCTCTTTCCAAAAGGATGAATTCGAAGATGCCATTGCTTCCTTAAATGTTTGAGGCTCATTTTCCAAAAAAACTATCACAAAATCCACTCCAAACGAAGTAAACGTTCTTTGACATGTTTTACATCTTGGATTTTATTCATTATGTTCATTCTCAATTGGTTCATCACGAGGTCGTTTAGACCCCCCACTAGACTGTTCATATCTAGTTTTATACAAATAAATGTTTTCAAAAAATTCAGCATTGTCTGATTCAATTACCGTATTTTCATTAATATCCAAATGTTCGAATTTATGAACCAAAAATCGACATGCCTTACTGCTTTTAGCATATCCTATGAACACATAGTCCACCGTCTTAGGTCCTATCTTAACCCTTTTAGGCACAGGAACTTGGACCTTTGCTAGACACCCCCACACTTTGAAATATTTCAAGTTGGGTTTTCTTATTTTCCACTTTTCATAAGGAATTAATTGTATCTTACTATGGGGAACTCTATTGAGTATACGGTTGGACGTAAGGATATCCTCCCCCCATAAGTTTTGCGGTAATCCAGAACTTATAAGGAAGGCATTCATGATTTCCTTCAAAGTTTGGTTTTTCCTTTCCATAATTCCATTAGATTGAGGTGAATATGGGGCCATAGTTTGATGGATGATTCCATTCTCTACACATATTTACGCAAAGGGAGATTCATATTCTTCGCCCCTATCACTTTTTATGATTTTGATCTTTTTGTCTAATTGATTTTCAACTTCAGTTTTATATTGCCTAAACGCATCTATTGCTTCATCCTTACTATTTAGCAGATAGACATAACAATATCTCGTGTAATCGTCAATAAAAGTTATGAAATACTTTTTCCCACCACGTGATGGTGTTGACTTCATATCACAAATGTCAGTGTGTATTAAGTCTAAGGGATTGGAATTCCTTTTAACGGACTTATAAGGATACCGTGCATACTTCGATTCCACACACATTTGACACTTTGATTTAGTGCACTCAAAGTTTGGTAAAACTTCTAAGTTAATCATTTTTCGTAACATTTTATAATTAACATGGGCAAAATGTTCATGCCATAAATCATAAGACTCAAGAAAATAAGAAGAATTTGAACTTTTGTTTATTTCAACAGTCATTACATTCATCTTATAAAGGCCTTCGGTCAGATAGACTTTTTCCACATACATTTCTCCTTTGCTAATTACAATTTTTTCAGAAATGGTTACACATTTGAATCCGTTCTTGTCTAGAAGTGAAACAGAAATTAAATTCGTACGTAACTCCGGAACATAAAAGACATTGTTAAGTGTTAAGACCTTTCTTGAAGTCATTTTCTAACATATTTTTCCTGCTCCTTCTACCTTAGCAATAGCGGAGTTAGCCATGTAGATCATTTCTTCTACTTGATCTGGAGCGAATGACGAAAATAACTCTTTGTTGGTACATACATGGTGGGTGGAACCTGAATCCATCCACCATTCAAGAGGATTTCCCCCCAAGTTGCATTATGATAACATAGAACATAAATCACCGCATTCTTTGTTGGATTCAATCATATTTGCTTGATCCATTTTCTTGCCTTTCTTCGGGTTATTCGTGGACTTGTGGCTAATCTTGTCACAATTGAAGCATTTTTTCTTGAATTTCTTCTTGGGTTGATTGCTTCCTCGTTCAGCTTTTTTTCTTTTCTTAGAATTGTTTTGGTCATCTTCTACAATATGGGCTCCATTAATTGTAGAATTCCCTTTTGACCTTCTCTCAGCAGCTTTATTATCCTCTTCAATAGTCAGACAATAAGATCTTCAACAGTCATCTCCTTGCGTTTATGCTTCAAGTAATTTTTGAAGTCTTTCCACAAAGGTAGTGGCTTCTCAACTATTGCTGCTACTTGAAATGCATCATTCACAATCAAACCTAAAAACAATTTTTGTGAGTATTAAGAACTTTTTAAATTTGTTCAACGAAGTTATTTTTCACACATATACCTTCTGCTAGGAGATCATATATGATGACTTGCAACTTCTGCACTTGAGAGACAACCGATTTCGTATCTATCATTTTAAAGTCCAGGAATCGTGCAACAAGGAATTTCTTAATTCCCGCATCCTTTGTTTTATATTTTCGTTCAAGTTCCCCCCACAATTTCTTTGATGTCTTAGTTCCACTGTAAACATTGTAGAGGTCGTCTTGGAGACCACTCAGAATATAATTCCTGCAAAGAAAATCTGAATGTTTCCAAGCTTTTACAATTAAGAAATGCCCTTTGTCCGAGGTTCCCTCGGGCACGTCAGGAGCGTCTTCGCTAGTGAACCGTTGCATACACAGAGTGGTGAGGTAAAACATCTTTTGCTGCCATCGTTTAAAGTCAATGCCCGTAAATTTTTCGGGCTTCTCCGTCGATTCCATTGTAGGCGGAGCATTTGTGCGACTTGAAGTGGCAATATTAGTTGTCCCCACAGACGTTGCCGCATCTTGCATTTGACTATCGCTTGTCATTTTTCCTGTCACCACAAGATAAAAAATACTTAGTATTTTCAGATTACTACTTATAAAGTTAAGCAACTTTAAACTTTTCTTCTTGTTTCTAGTTGACAATGAAGTTTTTATGACTTCCAATTGTCAACCGAATGATCTTTAACTTGTGATAAAGTTTTTATGACTTCAAATTACTAGTTAAGTTCAGGCGGAGTAGAAAGTTAAAACTGTAATTTCCAAAAACAAGCTATACAGATTCTGAAATTTGTTTCCTTAAGATTGTTATTTCCTTCTACGGGTACGCAGAATCTGTGTATGTAGAAAAACAACTTCAACTAGTTCAAGTTTAAAATAAGAACTCAATAAAGTACAAAAAATACCCTCAACAAAGGATCAAAGTGATCTTTCTTAGAAGTATATTTTATTTTCAGAAATCAAGATGAAACAGAAATGAATAAGGCCAAGTCGTCTGAATTCACGGAGTTTCCTTAAGGAAACAATTCCCCTCACTGTACCCGAGGTTATGGAATTTTTCCTCCCAGGATAAAATGGCCTTCAATCCAAATATAGCGGTACCTCAAATATTTGGACTCGTCGAACGCACTCAACAGTTTGAATGATTACACAGAATTTTTGAAGACAAGAAGAGTATTTTTTATTCTGAAATTTCATATCAAAACCTGTGGATGAAAGCAGGTTTATATAGCCATAACATGCCTCTTCTGAAAAGAGGCAATGGTTCACTCCAAAGGTGTAACCTTTGGAGTGAAC
>NW_025892988.1:0-1020 GCF_002878395.1 Capsicum annuum
GATTTTGCACATTGTAATTCAAAATTATTTATGCTAGAACTCCCATTTTAAAGATTGCAAACACTAGTTTAAGTAGACTAAAAATTTTAATAGTTTTAGTCTAAGGCAGAAGGAACTTCACTTTTAACTTGATCAAAGGAGACACTAATAAAGAAAATAAGAGCGCAGGTAAACTTCTGAGATGCAAATTATACTGTAGGCCAAATATTTACCAGGACATGTCAGGGAGGTTGGTGATCATACCAGTGTGGTTCATTTAATTTTTTGTGGACATTTAGGTGGATAAATAAGCGAAACGATGGGAATGGGGCATTTTCAAGCCAAATCAATGTGCTATAGGCCACGGTTTCAGTGGTTGGCCCGGATTCCTGGCGTGTTGTGGGCCAAAAATTAATCGAAACATGCCGGGGAGGTTGTGGATCATCCCAGTATGGTCCATTTAATTTTTTGTGGCCATTTGGGTGGACAAACGGGCGAAACAGCTTGGACACGACATTTTTAGGCAAAATTGGTGTGCTATAGCCCAAGATTTTGGGGGTGGACCCGGGGTCGAGGCGTTTTGTAAGCCAAAAATTTACTGGAGCATTCTAGGGAGGTTAGGGATTGTCACAATATGGTCCCTTTAAATTTTTGTGGCTATTTGGATGGATAAACAAGTAAAACAGCGTAAATAGGGCATTTTCAGGCTAAATCGGTGTGCTATAGCCTACGGTTTTGGGGGTGGACCCAGGTTCTGGGCATGTGGGACAAAAATTGATTGGGCATCCTAGGGAGGTTAAAGATTATCCCAGTGTGATCCATTTAATTTTTTGAGGCCATTTGGGTGGATAAACGGGTAAAATGGTCATTTTCAAGCCAAATCGATGTGCTATAGCCCAATATTTTAGGGGTGGACCAAGGGTTCGGGCGTGCTATAGGGAAAAAATAAACTGAGGAGTGTTAGGGAGGTTGGGGATCATCCCTGTATAGTCCGTTTAATTTTTTGTGGCCATTAGAGTGGACAAACGGGTGAAATGGTGC
>NW_025892989.1:0-137972 GCF_002878395.1 Capsicum annuum
TTTCCCTTTTAGTGCTCTTGGATGATGAGATTTGAGATGATAATAGGGTTGTAATATGCTTAGAACCTATAGATTTAATAGCATTAACTTTAGGGACGTGTAAGGAGTGTTAAAAGACTTAATTACCTTTGAAATAACTCAAAACGGAGTGTTTTTGGCACTTGGAACTGACTTAGGTGACGCCCAAGTGATTACCTAAGCTAGGTTGGGAGGCCCCTAACCAATCGCCTATGTTTGGGTTGGGCGGTGCCTAACCAATCGCCTATCTTTACTGTCTCTCACAAAAATGGGCATAACTTTTCGCTCGTGTATTGGATTAAGGCGTAATTGGTATCCTTTGAAATCTAATTCAATTCTCTACAATTTGGTGGGTCTAAATCTGCCAAAATACCACCATAACATTGAGGTATACTCATTCAAAGATGACCTTTGCAAAATCGAACACTAAACCTTGATGGATTCAAAAACTCTTAGCTTGTATTACCTTAAGTGACTCATATGAACATGCTTAATGCATCATAAGCTTTCCTATCACTAGGATATTCATTATAAGTCATGTACTCAAGTATGAATCACAGGATATGATATTTCATCATAGGAATACTTTTTCACTTCCTAACTTAGAAACATGCGGGGTATTATAGTACTTTATTGTGATTTTATTGATGGCTTGGCAAACCACACACATACGATATGTTCGATCGTTATTTGGGTCTAAAAATAATCGAACTTCAAATGGAATCATGTAGTTATTTTTATGTATCCCTTGTTGAGGAGTTCCTCAACTTGCCATTGAAGTTCTTGGGTATCGGTATGGTTACTTTGATAGGCCAATTTGTTCGGCAATTATGAGCCCAACATAAACTCTATTCAATTATCAAAGCACCGTATTTGGGATAAGCCTTGTGGAAATTCCTTCAAATCCTGAAAAAGAAGAGAAATAGAATGGGGAATAGGAGAAGTGGAGGGGTTAGTACTAAAAGCATAGGCTAGGAGAAGCATGGGTATGGTGTCATAATTCTTCAAGAAGAGATCCCTCTTTCTAGCCAACATCACTATAGTCTCTTTACCCTTTGATTTTTTCATCCCCTTGACTTCCTAACCCTTCGCACTCTTGAGTTCCCTCTCTTTTTCCTTTTTTCTTTAACTTTCTCAATTATTGATGTACTTCACTCACTTAAGATGGTTAGAGAGGATGGAATGTAAGCTTTCAGCCATTGAGTTCAATAGAGTACCTATTGGTTCTTCCATCATGCTAAGTAGACCTAACATATTGCCATGGTCTACATAACAACAAGTGATGAGCTTTCATAAGAATGACATCACAAAGCATATCATCTAAGTAGTTTCCTACTTTGAACCTAATCACCCATTTCCTAGTAACCTTCAATTCTGTATAATCTTTCAACCATTAGAGCTTGTAAGGACTAACATGTGTAGTAGTGGGTAGTTTAAAGAAATCAACCATGGTGGCACTAGAAAAATTAATACAACTACCACTATCAATAACCATTGTGCACACACCTCCTTTGATAAGACACTTAGTATGGTATAGATTTTCCCTTTGAATTGGTTCATCTAAATCCTTATAAACCATGACTCATGTTAGCACAATGTTTGGAACTTGACGCTCACCATTTTACGGCCAAGTATGCTCATCATCACCTTCTCCTTGCACCTTATTTTGTAATTTCTCACCATCTTGAGGATCAGCCTCATTCTCTTTAGTTTCAATCCCCACCCCCTCTTTAAGATAGAATACTTTCCCTTTCCTAAGGATCACATTCTTTTAGTTCGTACATTTATTTGCTTTATGCCCCACCCTTGACATTTGAAGCATTGCAAACCCTTAGTATTAGGAGTAGGATACATGTTACCTTTATTTCTTGGAGGATATTTATGGACTTCCTTGGCCTCGGGTTGTTAGGCATTGGGTAGTTGATCATTGTTCTTGTTCTAACCCAAGGAATATTGAACCACTTCTTTGCTCTTAGGCCAAATTGCGGGTGATTAACCCTTTTTTTGTGAGCCGATCTCTCCTTGAACTCAATTTCAATCTCTAATGCCACTTGGAAGATACCATCTATAGTGTCAAACTTGTGAAGATTCGTATGCATGGAGATGTCTTTGTTCAACCCAACTATGAAGTGTATGATTTTATAACTCACTTGTTCTCCTTAGTTATCAAGGATTACCGTTAATTTTTGGGACTTATCATACTAAGCCATGACACTCTTTCTACCTTGCCTCAAATTTTATAACTTGTCAAGGAGCTCATGCCTATAATTCTTAGGTAGGTACCTATAACGCCTTGTTTTTTTCGAATCAGAACTCCACATGGTGCTCATGATCTCGAAAGACCACAAGATAACCCTTTATTTATATCTGTACCTGAGCACTGTATAATACAATATAATAAATGCAAAAAAATGGTAAAAACTTTCCATAAGGTTCAAAATATCTAAAATACTCAAAACTGAGCACTGAATACTGATACATCTGTATGAAAATTCTCTAACTTTCTGAACTGTGGATTTGATAGGATATGTCCCCAACTAACTCCTTCTACTACAAATAAATTAATTCTAATGCAATAATAGAATAAGGATAATCCTCAAATTAAAAGGACTTACTGCTACGTCTACTGCAGCTAACTAAGTCTAGACTGCTAAGGGTGCTCTAGATCTCGTGCTTCTGAACCTACGGTTTAAGAAACCATAGCGCAAGAGAAAAGTATGCATTAGTACTTTGAATATACTGGTATGCTAGATGATGTAAGGCTAAATTAAAGGACTTATGCATGAACATAGCTTACCTGAATAACATGAGAGTACTGAATGAGGACATATGCATGAATGCACAAACCATAATAGAAATCATCATGCCTTTGATTACAGATACTTCAAGACTATTTTACTGACATCTGAACTCACTATTAATACTGAGATACTAAATAACTAAATCTTCTGATATTGATAACTAAGTACTGAAGTTGAGATCAGTCATCTCTAGTAGAAAATTGCTGAATCTTTTAACAATAGAAATGACAGACTGAGTATGAGATCAGGCCATTCTAACGGGTGATCTCTGGCTATGTTAGTAATGATAGTGATTAACTTTATATGAAACTAGGCCTATCTAGTGGGTGGTCAATGAATCTATCAAACTATCTACGTTCTTTACTTAGATGGGTAGTTGTATCTGACAGTCCTGATTTTCGAATTCTACTCTGAAGACTGATACTGAAACTACACTTAACCAACATGCCTTGAATCTGATCTTGTGGGGTCAAACCTATAACCGCAGCTAGAAGGGTATCAATACCACTCTACAAGTAAATACCTCTGCTATGGTTAATCCTCTCTAACGAGTGACCCTGAATAGGAAGTCAAGCCTAAGGTATTTTGATATTCAAGCTTTAAAATAATAGGTGACTCCTAGTCGTACACTGGCTATGTAGTTCTGTAGTTTAGGGAATATTACTAATGACTCTGCCTCTCGAACGGGGAAGCTGTTATCCCTGCACTCAGTCGGTGCTAGTTCCTACTCCCAACTGAAAGACACTAAATTAATTCTTGGACTGTACTAGACTGAACTGAATCTATTGCTGATTATCTTACTTGACTAATCTAACTAAGTTTAATTTATTCCATTATATGATGGAATACATCTGAATCTCATTATTTGGCTGGATGATACTAAGTTCTTAATTGATTACTAGAATTCTACTGAGGTTTGAAACTGAATTCGTGAATTCTACTAAGATCTAAGTTATGTACTGAACTGAATTTAGAATGCTAATGATACTTAGATTAGTAGATTACTTAAGTTGTACAACTATCTTAGAGTATTGAATTCTATAACTGACTGAGTTCTAAAGATCATAGCTTGACTGAGATTATCGTGAAAACTGACACTTCCTTTAGACAACAGCTAATTTGTCTTGCATAAATACCCCCAGGACTCGATAACATAAAAGTAAAACATAACCATTCTTGAATAATCAGGACCATGGAATTTCATTCACAACACAATCAATATGATATCTCGTCAATTACTTGAATGTCCTGCACATGTAAATGTATAGGGAATGCATACTAATATCTCATAGTTGTTCAATAAGGAATACACATGGATAAGAATACATGCAACTTATCATAATAAATTCACTAAGGCATTTCAACAAACGTTTGGCATGCACTAGTTATCACAAAATTTGAGATTTATGATTAACATACTAAATAGGAACTATTATCTTTAGTTAAGCATTCTATCAAACATATAGGGAGGATGATTTGGTTATAATATAGATTCTAAACTTAATCATCATGAATACATCAATATCATGCAACTTGAAGAGGGTTTATTATGAACATCATACAATTAATCATATAATAGAATCAACTCTTGAAATTGGTAGTCTAAATCATGAATTAAAACCCAACATTGCAAAATCATGAACTTTGGTACACATAAATTGTGGAATCTTATAAATATGTAAACCTCAAAATTTTGAAAAGGATTATTGAGCTTCTTGGGTGGAAGGAACCCAAGAATAAACATCTAACATACCTTAGAAGACTCTTTCTTGATGGTTCTTAAAGAAAATTGTTAGGCTTGTTCTTGATTTCTTGGCTACGGTTCTTGCCCCTTTGAGAAAAAATATAATGTTCTTGAGAGAAAAGTGAGGAAAAAAATAAAATAAGGGCATATTGGCCATTTTATCTCATATTTAGGGCAGATAGAGGTCATGGAAAAAGTCTAAGATGCCCTTGGAATTAATTAAAAGAATCTAAAAATCTCAATTTTTCATGCTAATGCGATGCGCCATAATCGTGCCATCTTATTGGAAATTGAACAATTGGGAAACTGCCTGATGGCGCGACTCGATGGAAATTGTGTTTCCACCTTGATTGTGAACTAGAAATACATCGCGATGCGGTGGAATCACGGAGGCTTACTGGATTTTTATGATTGCCATTTTGGCTGACTCTACTATGCGCCAAAGTACCAGGTGGTACACTGTCTCATTAAAATGGCTCTAAAATTTTTTTCCCGAGTGTCAGATTTGGGCTAATTTAGCATCGAAGGAAAGATTATTCAATTCCTAATTTTAGGAAAATTCAACACAATTTAAAATATTTATCACTTAGGAAGTCAGCCCTTAATCTTCTTAAGGATGAAACTCGACTTAAAGAAAGTTTGTGATACTATAGTACCTTTGCCTCATAAAAGACCTCAATCTAAAACATGTAGGGGGTTGTCCCTCAAACAGCTAATTCCTAAACCTCTTGACATATTCCCACCAAGTGTTGGTATGCCCTTCAAAGTGAGCTATAGCATAACAACTCATCTTTTCTTTGGTGAGATTATAAACTTGGAAGATCTTGTCACAAAAGGACTCCTAAGAAAGTTAAGCTTCGGGATCACTCTCACCTTTGAAAAATGGAAGTCTAATATTGATGGAGTTTATGCCCACTTCCCGATCTCGATTTCCATGTTTCTTTCATTAACCAACTCTCTCTCCTTAGCCTTGATGTTCACTTTGATCAATATGTCTACCTCTCATCTATTCTTCAATCATATATGTATCATCATATACTCCTTACCTCTCATGTGGTTACTCTTTACCATATTCCTCTACATGAATGGGTTGGATTTGATTATGTGGAACTTGGAATGGTGGAATTGGATTTGGTGGGGGATGCGGGCTTTGGTTAAGTTGAGTTTGGATTGAAGGATTCGGGTTTTGTTGTCGCATTTTTATTTTAAGTCCTTAAAGTTTTTCTTGATAGGGTTGACGATGAAATGGTCTGTTGAGGTCTCTATTTCGGGAATATAGAGGAGGTTTATTTGTTGCATTTTGTCTGGGTCTTGGTGGATTGAAAATTTGATGTAAGATTTTGGGTGTAATGGTAGAAGAAGTGCTTTGATCTGTCCACTTGACGAAACGTGATAGTTTTGAGGAGTAGAGGGTCGGGAGTTCCTTTCACTTTCCACACTTTCCAAACATCCACTAATATTGGACACATCCCCTTTCAATAAAGACATATCCATCTGCATCTTGTCAATGCTTTGTCATATAGCCTCAAGAGTGGCCATTAAGTTATTAGTAGCATTGTCGTCCATGGTTTGAAGTGTTGTTCCTTCCATTGAAAATGTACCTAAGAAAACACCTTTAAAACAACAAACAAGTTAGCTCAAAATTATTCTCACCACACTTTCACACTTTTGATTACCTCACACTTGGCTTCAAAAGTGTTGAAAGTCAGCTTTTAATCTATGAGAAGTTGAGGGATGAGTCTACTCTTATCAAGAATGGATTTTCATTTAAAACACCCAAAGAAATCTTCTTCGAACTTGAGCAAAAACAATCACGAATCACAAACATATAAAGCACATAAAGAATGCAAACACAAAGAAAACAAATTCAAAACTAACTCACAACATAGTAGGTGATTACTAGTTTATTAGTTAGTACTCGAATCAAAAAAATTAAACTAAAGAATCAAAGAAAATAAACCAAGAATCTAAAATCCAAAATTTGAGACTAAAGGTGAGTACTACGGGATTTGTGACGTGGCAGCTCTTTGTTGGTTGAAGTTTTTTAAAAATTCTTGTTTTCCAACTTTGAATTTTTTATCAAACTTCAACTTGGAAGAGTGAAATATCATATTTTGTAGAGAAGAAAAACATACTTGGAGCCTTTTTCAAATTTAAAAAGGTTTGATTTTCCTTATCATCGTTTTGGTAAGACACTTTTTGAAAGTTTTTTGGCTCATTCTACTTTTGTAAATCTTAGGATATGCCGTTTCTCCCTTTTGGTACTATGACTATTTGGAAGTCTTTTTATACCATTTATTCTTTGATATGTTTTTGGAATATGTTTTCAAGACAAACAAAATGCAATACTCTTTTACATTTGGTTTTAGATCAAACAACCATTATTGAAAATTCTTCTTCGACATGAAGATGGTTAACAACTCCAAGAACAATAATACTTGAACCCTATGCATATGACTTTGAAAGTTAACAATGTTCGAAGTTCTAGCTATTCAATATTTTTGGTTTAGTTAATTATCTTGGTTGTTGATTCATATGGATAATGACATAATCAGGGAATGGTAATCTTCTAATCATCTATCTAACTTTGCCCCACATCTATATCGTTGACCGGAGATGTGAGAACTAGGTTAATTGCAATCATGTTTAATCCTGAATATGAACTAAGTAGGGAAAATTAGGTATATTTCTAACCCAAATGCAAATCTTAACTTCATTCTCTCATTATTTAAGATCCCACTCCATATATCCCACAACATAGTCTATTGTTACATATTTTGGGCTCACTATAGAAATATATTTATCCTAAAGGTAGAAAATTCATAGAATAGTAATAACAAGGATATATGAAAACCTAGTAATAATTATAACATAACAAATAGAAATATAAGCTGAAGTAATAATATTTTTGGACTCACCACTGTATAAGGGTGTTTAGCCATTCATGGTCTTACAACAAATTGAAAAATTAAAATTTAATAACGCTCAAAATACATCTCCAATTGAAGAATGAAGCTGTCATTGTCCAATATAGTAACACATCTAGGTTGGGGTCCATCCCAGTTGGAATAGGCCGGAAATTCTTCTCAAACTTATTGAAATCACTAGGCAGTGCAGAAAAGTAAAAAGTGGAAATTTGCTAAAGTAGTAAAAGAGAAAAGAATTGGTTTCTCTTAGTTGTAAACAATCTAAGATGAACAGTAGGCTTTTGTTCCCCCTGGCTTCACAACTCGGTAGACTTATCATGCACTATTTGAATTATTCAATTCCTTGTATGCAGAATCTAAGTTATGTACGACCAACAGTCCTTTGGATAAGCTGAACGATTTCACCGTTTACCTTTTAAGTTTCAGGATGTTGCCTTAGTAACCCTTATCTTGATCCTAGTAAACTATTACCTTTCGAATCTCTATTTATAAGATGCAGTTAACAATCATTCATTATACTCCATATTAGCATGGAATGATGATTTACCAATAGATTACTATTATAATCTTCTTTTCCTAGTCACAACTCCTTTTTTGGAGTAAGTAGAAATAATCTAGTAAGGATCTTAACATTGGACACTGCTAAAAAATTAATACGAACGAAGAAACCCAATACATGCAAGAATTTTTATCTAGAATGACTTGACACTACAATTACTTTGTTAAACTTCCAGGGTTCTCAAAACCCTATCTAAAGGAATTAGCTGCTAATTTTTATTAGATCATTCATGGAATCCATAGACAAAATTAAAAAATCAATCTCACAATAATAACAGAAGAAATCCCAAGACTTTTAAATTAAATAACCAACCAAAAACAATGAGATGTTTGAAAGCTCAGCCCCAAAGGGGACTTTTATCAATCAATCAATATGTGCATGTCAATGTCTGAAAAATGAATAGGATAGAATAAACTAAATAATCCCTAAAAGGGTATTTATAGATTACAAGGAATCCTAGAAGTCAAATCCTCAATAAAATAGGGAAAAAAAACTAAGAGTAAATAATAAGACTTAAAAACAACATGGTATTGAATTGGGGATACAAAAAAGCCCTAGGAAACAATTTCAGAATGATCCAGAAAAATTAACATCGGTGGCCACATGCACCTTGGCCTTTGACATATGTGCTACATGCAGTCCAGAGGCCAGCGCATGTAGGCACCACATGTGCCAAAAAATTTCATTAGACCTTCTGCACTTTGGGATGTCCACTTCTAACACTTACATAGGACCTTCTGTACTTTGGACCTTCCAAATCATATGACCAAGCATCCAAAAATCACGTTTAAGCCTGTTCTTTGTCTACAAACATCTGGTAATTACCATAAGTGCCAAGAATCATCTAATTTAGCATCAGGAACCTAGTTTCTTACAAAACACTCCTAAAAACATCAAATCCAACAAAATAGCCTGAAGTACATGAATATTCTCCTAGTTTAAGCATCGTAAGTGCTACAAATTTATAGAGCATCTAGACGCTCAACTTAGAGCGTTGCATGTCCTCAGCCATCAAAACAGAACCAAATAATATGTTGATGCTTAACCAAGAGAAACATAAGATACCTATGGCAGTCAATCATAAATTTTAGCACAAGATCCTTACCTTTTCCCAGTACCATATTTTAAAACCAACTGTGTGTATTTATGAAGCACAATAATGTGACATAAAGGAATCAAGATATTCCATTACATTAGAAAGAAACAACCACATTTATATACAAGTTACACTACCCAAAAAAGTAAGCGGCCAACAATACAACCAATGTGCCCTCACATCAAAAGAAGTCCCACTCAATAATACATGCCAATGCAGGGCCAATTGAGAGACACTTACACTTATAAAAGAACTTCCAATCAATGTGCATCAAATAGCATAGGCTTTCTCTTATTTTCTTTACCTTAGTTTTTTAGATAATAAAGTTAGGATCACTATAGGACTTTATTCAACTTGTAATATAGGCTTGGGGTTGGCATGGTACATATGGGTATATCAAGGGACTAAGCCTCCTTGGCACTACACTAACTATGGGGTCTCACTTACTAACCAATTTTTACTTTATTTCCAGCCTTATTTCCTATTCTATTCTTTTAGGAAAATTCACATTGGATATGGTTTTGTTTTTCTTTATTTTTCAAAATATTTCTATCTTTTTCTTCTCTATATTTATTTTGCTACCACACCCAGCCCTACTTTCTTTTTCTCTTATTTTTTCCTTAATCATACCCACTTTATATTATGCACCCCTCTGATAGTCACCCTTTAACTTAGGCGATTTTCTTGAGTTGAAGTGCACAATGTCCAAGAAGGACTGCGACCAAAATAGGTTCATTGTAAGAAAATTCAGAGGGTGAAAATTGTAACAAGAAAAATAGGCATTTCGGTTCAAAATTGGGGAACAAGGGATATAATGCACATGGGGAAGGTCATTTTAGGATAAAAGTTAACTAAAATTAAAAACTGCCAATGATCCTTTCCGAAGAACCATCCTAAAACTTAGCAAAGACTAACTAGGAAAGTTCTTAATTTGCACACAAAGGGAAGTAGGTAGCATCTCACATTCACATGGCATAGAATTAATACCAAAAGCTAGTACCTATTTGATTCATGCACAAGTTAGCACTAATTATTATGTCTCTAATCTTAATACCAAAAAATAATTCAAAAAAGTTTCACATATATACATGCACAAAATTCAAAAATAGACAACTAGAGAGCTATTATCATTTACCTAAAAATTCAACAAAAATATGTCAACTACCCTAGATACTTATTTTTCTCCAATTTAACCATAAAATATAACGAAACAAAACACAATAAACCTTAAAATATCGGCCCTACTAGGAATAAGACTCTGGGGAAAAGAGGCATGGCAACAAAAACCCCAAGAGGACATCAAGACCCACAAGCGCCCCACCCCCAACTTAAAATCATGCATTATTCTAAATGCATAAAACCTCAACAATACAAGAGAGTTAGGAACATACCTATGGGACGGTAGGTACAAATATCTGACGTCAAACATGTAACATGAATATAAACCAAATACCTTGGGTTGCCTCCGAAGCAGTGCCAAATTTCACGTCATGACATGACGTGGCTTAGTTGGGTACTCAAACTTCCCCAACAAACCTATAGGTACCTCTATTACTCAAACTTCATCAAGGCTGCTAAAAAGTGGACCTTCAAATTTCTCTTTCCACTATGAACTACACCTCTAATTATTTTTATGATTTCCCATTATGCTCATTGGGCGGAGGTATAAAATTAAAGAACCCAAAAAATAGATATGGTCTATTGTACTTCTTGGACCTTATCTATAAAATATAGGCCTTCTAGAATATAGAAGCCTCAGCACTGCTCAATCTGATCTGCGATCTGAAATATCTACTATTCATCTGGACCCCTAGATTTAGTCTCAAAACCTGGAAGGATGGTGGTTCAGCACAAAAGTACTGGCACGCGAAGCAATCCAAAATAGAGTAATTAAAAATATATATATATATATATTATATATATAATACATGAGAGCAATTTTCATCAAAACATAATGCATAAAACAGTTTTTGAAAAACACATGGGCAGTTTCTAAAAACATGTAACCTATCTGTAAATTTCAAATTTTGATCTGTATATTACTTCTGAGTTAGGTAGTTTCCCTTACAAATTTGATATTCCATGGGCGATATGGAATCCACCATTCACTCGTCGGGGAAGCCTCCAACCCGAGTATACCACAAGGGTTGGAGTTCCTGAATCTGATACACCACATGACACTTAAGTCAGCGTATAATAATATACCCGAGTCGAAAAACTACAGTTTTAGGGAATGAGTTACTTGAACTCAAGCCCTCTTCAGGGAAATACCTAACATTTCTGTATGCCCATTTTTAACCTTTTCTGTACATACAACATTCTGAATGTCTAAAATCATGATAGTCAGAAATGTCCATTAGTCTAGGTCTGATATGGCATTGGTCTGATTTGGTATCGTCATACCAAGACTTGCAAGTCATGATTTATGATCCATAATTCATTAAGATAAATCTTTCATTTAAATCATAATTTAGACCACCAAAAACACGCATTGATATAGAAGATTTTGCATTTCGAAATTCAAGTCAAGATTATGCAAGAACTTCATCAACATATGGTGGTCTAGTGCCTTTAGAAAATCCATGTACTCTTTCATTACATGAATTATGAACATTAAACATTCATGCTAGATTCCTTCTTCAGTGATTTAAAATCACCTTTAAATCATAACAAAAGTTTAATCATTTCATATAGTGCTTTTCAATGATGCATTGCAAAATAATTCATATGCTATGAGAAATCTGAAAAATTAATAATAAGAGGGAATTCAACGAAAATCATGCTCTCAATAAGAATTTATTCTTAAATACATGGTTTCATACATTCATATTCTTAAATCACTTTGGGGAAGGTCAAAAGACCAAAAAAATGATGTTAAAACATTTAATACATGAATATATATATAGATTCAAAAACCCCATTCTAAAATATGATTTTTCAATGCCCATGAGAATTTAGAAAAACTCTGCGTACCTCGATTACGAATAATAATGGATGATTCTTGAAGCTTGTGGATTGGAGATTCCGAATCTCTAATTTGTTTTGAAAACCCATGGTTGAATCTTGAACTATTTGGGTTTTTATTTTGAAAGTCTAGAGGGTGTTTTTGAATAATTTTAGGAAAAGAATTATATTTTGATGAATTGGGGGATAAATGTGTTGTTATAGACGAAATATGGGTGTGGTGAAATGACTAAAATGCTCCTAAAAAACAAACAAAGTCGAAACTGTCCCTCAGTTGACAAGCTGACAGGCTGAAGTAAAACGGGCATAACTCATTCCTTAGATGTTGGATTTGGATGAAACGAGTTGCAATAGAAAGAAGACTCAAAAGTCTTTCATTTGATAGGTAACAGCTCTCCCAGTTCATTATATTCAGAGAGTTATAGTCGTTTGAAGTGGACCGTAAAATGCTGAAACTGGGCAATAGGCTACGCATTTTGCTACTGTTTTGAAATCCAAACGCAGCTTTATGCATTCCGAAAAATTCCGAAACTTATCCGAGATGTACTATGAGCTTGACCGATCGTAACAAAACTTAAAAATCTAACAACGGTTAATGGGAAGTTTGAAAAGTTGTATTCCGAAGATTACTAGATAAAATGACTCTAAGTCCTCATTACACTTAGAAATATTTTCAAGTTTTTAAGTCTAAGGGCACTCTATTAAACGCTAATCCATGCACGACTTTTACGGGGTGTTACATTATCTCCCCCTTTGGATCATTCGTCCTCCAATGATGGGTAGGAACTTGTTGAAGCCTTAAAGATATGGAATAATGCGGACACGACATGTCCTCTAATAAAGAATACACTGATCTGAAACATAGCCTTATGGCTGGAACTACCGATATTCTGAATTCTTTTATCGGACATGCATATCTAATGCATGGAACACACGACTGAAGCTACTCATAAGCTGAGTTCTCATAATGAATATGCATATCTGATGCATGGATTTGTTACGAAGTTGTTCTCATGAATGCAAAACTGAATATACTGATAAGCTGAATTTTTTCTATTAGACATGCATTTCTAATGCATGCATATCTGACTGAACTGACGTATGAACGTATGACTGAATACGCATTGATAATTGGTGTGAAGTTTGTAATAAGAATCTATGCATGCAACGTAATGGGGTATCTCCCCCTTGGGACACTATGTGCGTCTATGAATTCTTAATTCACTAGGATACTCAAAAAATTGAGACGATGTACAAGGCACCTACAAATTGATTCATAACTGAACATCCGAAATTTGAACCTGATGCATGACACATGAACTGAGCTATACTCGCAATTACTAGTATATTATATCTTGGAATAGTATCATGTCTGAGATTTTTGATAGTATGAATAAATGAAAAGACGAGAAAAAAAGTCATGCGAATCTGACTGCTAAACTGACTTACTGACTTACTGGCTATACAGACTGAATTGGGCTGGACCCTCATCCTTAACTGGAGTATCTTATGAACGCTCTCTCTAAGGGAGTTCTAATAGTAATAGGGGGCCATGAATCTTAATTATGGATTACACAAGACATCCAACTGAGGAAATCATAATATTGACACTACTCTGCAGTCTATATTATTGACATATAACTCCTAAATTAGGATAGAAATTTAAGACTTTTGGCAATACAACTTCTTACTTTCAGGCTTAGCGCACTTCCCGAATATCCCTTAACTATACTATTCCCTATAAATATGATATTTATTCAATTCAGATTAAATTTCTCATATCAGCATTGACAAATTTTTATACTAATGTCTAAAATAGATTAATCCTTACTCCGCGATCAAGCCTAACTCTAAGTCACAAAAATACAACATGCTACACCGCGCTATTATTCTAAACTATATGATGCCACCTTCTATACCTCTTTTAAAGATTACAATCGAAGCATAACATGCCTTACCACTTCAATGACTATTCTGAACTCTTAATATGAAGTCGCTAATGCATATTGCGACCTTCCACTACAATCCCAAAACGTCATTCAAGCCTAATTTATGACCACATGTTAACTTCAAGGAAACCACCCATAAATACATACTTCACATAGTTTCTAAAATACTACCAATATAACTCCCATGCGCTATTCTAAAAACATACACACACAAATTTTTCCACTAACCATCACATGTAGGAAAGACTTGGCCCCAAATCTTTCTTCATACTTATGGCCTTATCTAAACAAGCATACTATGATCATCCATCAACACGAACATTTACATCATCACCACTATTATTGCATAGGGAGGGTTACTAGAAGGTTAAAATATAAGATCCTCAAGCGTGAAAAGATCTTTATATGGGACTGAGCACAATATAAATATTGAGTACATGCATATTGAGTTGCATGACCTCAACTAGAGTTCATAACATATGGAATATGATTTTGAATGTTAAATAAACTTAAGTTCCTTATTTAGGAATCTGGAAGAGCACGTGATTCTCTTTCATATACATGAACATGAACTACGATCATGGGACTGAAACGTGAGGAATGAGTAGGTATTGGGATAACAGAAAAATACTGATATCTGAGGGCCGGACTGGGTTACTTGTTCTATCATCTCCCCCTTAGCTCCAAGTCATCATCGATAGTTTGGGAGATCCTTTACCAGATTGTAATTGAACTAAACTTACTGCACTCTAGGGTCTGGAAAATGACAATACATGCATATCATAGAACTTAACCAGAATGACTACCTTTCGGGATACACTTTATCTTTTCCTAGCCACCAATAGTCATCGTATAATGCTTGCACACTTATTTCTATCGGTTCAACCTTAAAAGTCAAGCTTAGATGATAACATTTAACATGGATATCACTAAGCCTTTGATGTACCATATCTCTTTCCACAAAGCCTACTACCATTGCGTCTCCAAATTTATATCCCTCTATTGTGAGAATCAAGATTATCACAAAAGGCCAAACACTATCAATCAAAACACCTTAACATGGCTATTTAGATTACCATATACCATCTAACTAGTGTTTATCCACTCAATAATTCAATGGTACCACTAGCCACGCGCAATAAGTAATAGACTGAGAAAGAATGCCACAACCTCATGTCAACTTAGGCATACTTCTACATCATACATACAATACCATAGATCACTACGAATAAAATAAACCTAAAGTTTTGTGTACACCGGTCAAGCCTATTAGATCACTTCCATAAAACCGGTATCATTACCCAATCAATCATCACAACTATCTTAATGGGCATCAAGTGTTCAAACTTAGTGTTTAGTGCTGAACGTAAACGTGATCTACAACCTAACCTTATGCACAATTCTCACTTGAAAACTATGAAATAACCATCAAGAAACACTAGTATATTAGAACTTCATAGCCACACAAAAAAATCGATCGTGACCTTACGGTCTTCCTTATCATAACTCATTAGCACATACTATTTCAACAGATCAAGCCTACAAATTTAATTCCACAAAACATGCATCATCGATCTCATGACACTATTTTTTTTCCACCATATCCTTCACTTAAATTCAAACCTATAGTTTAGCATCAATCATATACCACTAACGATGAGTGCAAAATAATATGCTAGTTGATAAAATTGACACATTCTATTCAAAAGACCATAAAATCCACTACCTACCTTCTCACAAGTTGTACTAGTTTACAACTACCAATGAAAAAAGGTCAAGGGGTAAATCATATAATAAAAATGATCAACCTTAATCTGATATTATAACCCCATACAATCTTCTCTACTTATACGGATTTCTCAACTCATACTTAGTTACTTAAGCATACGTTTAGGCTGCCTTCATATTACTCAAACAACCATGAGTCTATAATCATAACTTACTCGCTAATATAGCCATTTTCACATTCAAGCAACCAACATATCACCCAGACTAACAACTCCTTCTCTACCTTCTACTAATAACACACAAGGACGAATCATCTCTTTACCGGCTAAATCTTATGCAACCAGATTCAGCTATCATACATTAAACCTACACAAGAATAATAAATTGGACAACAAATTGCTAGTGAATCAAAATAGGCCTCACACGGCTTCACTAGACTTTGATTTTGTATTTTCAACAAGAAAATGGGATGAATGAAAGTCAATTATACTAGTGAATTGAAAGAGCCACACACGGCTTCACTAGACTTTATTTTTCAACAAGACTTTGATGACAATATTTTATGAGATAGAGATTTAATATGCAATATTCAATGAACTAAGAATACACATCTTACTCTGTAGAAATTAAATCGGAGTCAAAAACTTCCTCCGTGGACTACCATACTGTCCACACATGCTGCTAGCTACCGAATTAGTTTGTCACTATAAAGGGGTGAATCAACCTCACTCTGACTTCTAACTATGTGACTTCACATCACCAACTTCTTGAACTAATTTCATTACTAATAGGCCATGACAACAACACTTTAACACACACTACTATTCAGGTAGAAATACAGTTCCAATATTCTGCTATACCTTATTCCTCTGAAGCATGACACTGGCAACATAAGTTCTGAAAAAAACTTAATACACTTAATACTGCAGGCTGAAAAGCACGATTTCATCAAAATCAAGGTTCACACTAGAACTAACACACTTTGAAGCACTAACGGACTCTTCTCAATTCCTTGCAAAAATCTTATATGATTCGATCAGAACGAACCATACCATTTAGACTCTAAACTTCTGTACTTAAATCAGCCCAATGATGAGACATTTCTGAGAATGTCTGAGTAAGGATAGAATTGGGATGACTATTACTTTCGTATGGGCGACACCATAGCACAAATTTGAGTATAAAAGAGGAACATTCTGACTCTATTGCAGGAACTAGAACATGAAGAAAGACTCTACCTGACACGATTTCATAGGCATCCTGGGACTACGAACCGTGCACTGATACCAAGTTTGCCATGACCTGAATTAGGACCCTGACTGTGATGAGCATCCCAAACTATGAAGGCTTGAAATACCCTTGTCTATCTAGTAATCATGCACATAATTAATATGATAAAAGAAATACGGAAGATACACATTATTACAAAAACATGGTCATAAGTGTAATAAAATCAATAATGGGAAATAAAGTCCCCAACATCTGAAATCCATCTGCAAAATCTCTATTATATGACTAATAGCAATAGTTTGAAATTTGGGACAAGGCCCCCAGTAGACCAAAACATGACTAAATATAAATATCTGAAAGTAAACAGGCCTTCTAGAATATAGAAGGCTCACCACTGCACAATCTGATCTGCGATCTGAAATATCTACTATTTATCTGGACCCCTAACCTAAGTCTGAAAACCTACAAGGAGGGGGGAGAGTCAGCATAATAGTACTGGCACATGAAGAAATCCAAAATAGAGTAATTGAAATATATATATATATAATACATGCAATTTTCACAAAAACATAATGCACAAAATAGTTTCTTAAAAACACCTAGGCACTTTCTAGAAATATGTAACCTATTAGTAAATTTTAAATTCTGATATGTGTTTTACTTCTGAGTTAGGTGGTATCCCCTACAAATCTGATATTCCACGGGCGATATGGAGTATGCCACAAGGGTTGGAGTTCCCGAATATGATACGCCATACGACACTTAAGTCAGCGTATAATAATATACTTAGGTCGGCAAACCACGGTTTAAGGCAATGAGTTGCTTAAACTCAAGCCCTCTTTAGGAAACCACCTAACATCTCTGTATGCCCATTTTTAACCATTTCTATACACACAACATTCTGACTGTCTAAAATCATGATAGTCTAAAATAACTATTAGTCTGAGTCTTATATGGCATTGGTCTGAATTGGTATCGTCATACCAAGACTTGTAATTCATGATTTCTGAGCCATAATACATTAAGATAAATATTTCATTTAAAGTATAATTTAGACCACCAAAAACATGCACTGATATAGAAGATTTCGCGTTTTTAAACTCAAGTCAAAATCATGCAAAACTTTCATCAACATATGGTGGTCTAGTGCCTTTAGCAAATCCATGCACTCTTTCATTAAATGAATTATGAAAATTAAACATTCATGCTAGATTCCTTCTTTAGTGATTTAAAACCACCTTTAAATCATAACAAGAGTTTAATTATTTCATATAGTGCTTTTCAAGGATGTATTACAAAATAATTCATATGCTATAAGAAATCTGAAAAATTTAAAATAAGAGAGAATTCACCGAAAATCATGCTCTCAAAAAGAATTCATTCTTAAATACATGGTTTCATACATTCAAATTCTCAAATTACTTTAGGGAAGGTCAAAAGACCAAAACAATGATGTTAAAATATTTAATACATGAATACATGTATAGATTCAAAAACACCATTCTAAAATATGATTTTTCTATTCCCATGTGAATTTAGGAAAACCCCGCATACCTCGATTATGAAGAATAATGGACGATTCTTGAAGCTTGTGGATTGAGGATTTCGAATCTCTACTTTTTTTTTGAAAATCCATGGTTGAATCTTGAACTACTTGGGTTTTTATTTTTAAACCATAGAGGGTGTTATTGAATATTTTGGGAAAACGATTATATTTTGATTAATTGGGGGCTAAATTTGGTGTTATAGACAACATATGGGTGAGGTGGAATGATTAAAATGCCCCTAAAAAACAAACAAAGTCGAAACTATTCCTCAGTTGACAAGATGATATGCTGAAGTAAAAAGGGTATAACTCATTACTCAGATGTTGCATTTTGATAAAACCAGTTGCATTAGAAAAAAGACTCAAAGAGCTTTTATTTGATAGGTAACAGCTCTCGTAGTTCATTATATTAAGATAGATATGATCGTTTGAAGTTGACCCTGAAATGATGAAAACTGGGCAATAGGCTATGCATTTTCCTACTATTTTGAAATCCAAATGCAGCCTTATGCATTTCAAAAAATTTTGAAACTTATCCGAGATGTACTATGAGCTTTACCAATTGTAACACTACTTAAAAATCTAAAAATAGATGTTAGGAAGGATGAAGAGTTGTATCCCAAAGATTGCAAGCTAAAATGACTCTAAGTCCTCATTACACAAAGAAAAATTTTCAAGTTTTTAAGTCTAAGGGCACTCTATTAAAGGCTAATCCACGCATGAATTTTACGGGGCGTTACAGTTCCTATCCTTGGGTTTGCTCGGTGCTAATTTCTACTTCCATCTAAATAGACACTGAACATGATTTACTGAACTAAAAATAGACTGAGTTACTGAATTCCATTTACTAATGGAATAATACTGACATCTAACAGCTAACTAAGTTCATGAGATCGTGGAGATTTCCTGAGTCATAAGACTGCCTGATATCTAAGGATCATAGTTTAACTTAGAGTATCGTGAAAACATGACATGGTTATAGCCACAGAACTAATGTTTTGGGTACAAGTACCCCTAGGACTCGATGGAAGGAAAACTGACCAAGTATAACCTACTTGAACATATAAGTAACATGATAATCCATAATATATTTATAAAAGCATTCCATCAAAACATGTGATAGGAATAACTTTTATATACTTGGGGATTTCATGATATCATACTCATTGGACATTATACCTTTATCTAGGCATCTAATCAAACACATGGTAGGCATAGCACATGTAGACAACATTATACAATAATTAATCAGCATGAATCAACATCTCTAATTTTATCATCTAGGGTTTATTCATCGGTTTACATGAATATACATCTATACAAATCAATTCCAAATAAAATTGATCACCCAACATGGATTTAAATTCAATTGATCATTCTCAACATAAACAAAACAAACTCAAAATGAAATTCATAAAGAAATCCATAAACTTAGACTTATAAAATAGATTCTTGTGCTTCATGGACAATAGGAGTCCATGAATGAACGCATCCCATACCTTGGTTTGTGATTCCGTGAAGATTGATGGATGAAATTCTTTATTCTGAATCTTCTAAGAAAAGACCTAGGTTGTTCTTGAGAGGTTTTTTTTAGAGAAGATAGTGTATTTTGGGTGAAAACTGGCTAAATCACGTGTTATTGGGTTTAGATAGGGGTAGGAAATTGATCCTTTTAACTCTTAGATGTGTCTTTTAAAATTGTAAAAAATTTCCCAAACTGGACCTTTAGTACGACACGGTGCTATAGCGCCGTGTGACTAGATTTTGACAATTGTTAAATTGACGGATGGTGCGATGCGGAGCCATCACGTTTCTCCTTCCTTTGTTACATGGAACTTTGGCACGACATGGGGGAGATCGCACTAAGACACTGGAAAAGAAAAATTCTGAATTTGGGCCCTGGCGCGATGCGCCATAATCGCGGAACCCTACTGGAATTTCCCAAATACCATTTCCTCATGTGGCGTGGTGCGCCACTGACTAATATGGCGTTGTTTTACGATGGGATTTTGAAATAGTCGTAACTTCTGACCCGGTTATCGGATTTGGGAAAATCTTATATCGATGGAAAGCTTATTTAATTTCCCACATGAAAAAAAGTGAAAATCTGGAAAATTCCTTATGGAATAGTCATCCTTCAATTTATAAGATAATACTAGACATTCTTAAGATGAAATTAGCTAGGAAAAAGTTTGGGGTATTACAATATCTCCCACTTAAGAGCATTCATCCTCGATTGATACTGATTGAGAGGGGAGAAAAGAGAACTAACATATATACTAAACATGAATAACTGAAACATGAGTTCATGACTGACATGACTGACAAACTGAACATAGAATACTGAACATGCATATCTGATGCATGTGTAACTGATTTATGAATGCATGATTGAGTCTTCTTAAGAACTTTCTCACAATGAGAATGCATGTATGTTGCACAATTACATAACTGAACTGATACATGAGCGCTTGACTGAATATGCAATGGTTTATGATACCAAGTTTATAATGGCGACATGAGAATGAAATTGCATACAAAGTTTGTGATGAACAATGAACATACAACTAAGTAAGCTTAAGGAGAACTCTTACCTTGAGCTCCATCTGAGTTGGCGAAAAAGAGGTAAGGATAGTTGGTACACATATCTGCCTCTACTTTCCAAGTAGCTCCCATGACAAACTAATTTTACCAAAGAACCTTACCTTGAGGGACTTCTTTTTTCCTCAATGTATAAGTATGATAGTCAAAGATTTCAATTGGAATCTCTTATTAAGAGAGAGAGCTCTGATCATCAATGCTCTAAATAGGGACTACAACTGATGGATCACCTATGCAATTCTTGATCAAAGAGACATGAAAGATTGGATGAACTGAGGCTAGATCTAAAGACAATTCAAGATCATAGGCTACCTTGCGAAAGTGACTTAGAATCTTGAAAGGACCAACTTATCGAGGACTAAGCTTTTCCTTATTGATGAATCTCTTCACTCCCTTCATGGGAGATATCTTTAGATGGACATGATCACCAATCTCAAAATCGAGTAGTGTGCACCATGTGCTTCTACAAGAATTCGCTACCTTAAGTCATCTACATATAGAACACAGAGATGACCCTAACAATGCAAAACACCATCTCGCCCTTAGGAGAAAACCTCTACTTTCTGATCGTGAACTAAGTCTTTCAACTTGGCAAGGCTACAATCTCTATCTTTCTTTTCTTTAACTTTAGAAACTAGAGATGATTTTGAACTACTCTAAACCCATATATCACTCTCATCTATATTGACTAAGAGAACGCCTAGTCTGGTAAGCTAATGGACTTCTTGAGCTAACTTCTTCTTACTGTCATCCATATGATCAACATTACCCATAGACAGTCTACTGAGAGTGTCATCCATTACATTGGCCTTGCCTGGGTGATAAAGGACACTCATGTCATAATCTTTCAAGAGCTCTAACCACTTTTTATGATGAAGATTAAGATATTTCTGAGAAAAGACATACTGAAGACTCTTATGATTTATGATGACAACTACATGAACTCCATAGAGATAATCTCTCTAAACTTTAAGGAAAAGACTACGACTGCTAACTCACGATTATGAGTAGGATAATTTCTCTCATAGGGTTTAAGCTGTCTGGAGGTGTAGGCTATAACCTTATCATGTTGTATGAGGACACAACCTAGACCTACTCTGGATGCATCATAATACACTACAAACCAATCTGAACTATCTGGGAGAGCTAAGGCTAGAGCTCAGGTACGTGGAGTCTTTAACTCCTAAAAACTCTTCTCATAAGGATCTAACCACTGAAACTTGACTTTCTTTTATGGCAATCTATACATAGGGAATTCAATAGAAGAAAATCCCTCAAAATACCATTTATAATAGATAGCCAAACTCAAGAAAATCCTTATATCTGATGGAGATATAGGGAAAGGATAGTTTCTTAGTGCTTCGGTCTTTTGAGGATCTATTCTGATGCCATCATAGAAAATGATGTGACCAAGGAATGCTACTGACCTTATCTAGAATTCCCACTTACTAAAATTGTCAAACAATTGATGATTTCTGAGATTCTAAATTACTATTTTAAGATGGTCTACATGATCTCTTGCACTGTGGAAATAGACCCGAATATCATCTATAAAGTCTATAATGAACATTTCCAAGTAATATTTGAACACACAATTCATCAAGTCCATGAAAGCAGCTGGGGCATTGGTAAGAACAAATAACATGACTAGGAATTTAAAGTAACCATAGCGAGTATGGAAAACTATTTTTGGAATGTCACATTCTATGACTTTGAGCTGAAGATAGCCAGATCTGAGGTCTATCTTATAGAAATAAGTGGCACCTTAAAGTTGTTCAAATATGTCATCGATTTTGGGAAGAGGATACTTGTTCTTGATCATGGCCGTATTGAGTTTGTGGTATTCTACACGCATCCTAAGAGAACGGTGTTTCTTTCGAACAAATAAAACTGGAGTGCCCCATAGGGAAATGCTAGACCTGGTGAATCCCTTATCTAAGAGATCCTTCAATTGTTCTTTTAGTTCTCTGAGTTCTACTGGTTCCATTCTGTATGGCAGAATAGGTATAGGCTGAGTATTTGGAAGAAGATTAATGCCAAAGTCTATTTCCCTTTTGGGAGGAAATCCTAGAAGATCTCCAGGAAAGACTTCTAAATATTCACCTACAGCTGGAACTACTTCAAGGGCGGGAGTTTCAGAACTAGTTTCCTCAACTCGAATAAGATGATTGACACATCCTTTAGATATCATTTTCTGTGATCGAAGGTAGGAAATAAGTTTACCTCTGAATGCTGAATTACTACCCTTCTACTCAAGGATGGATTTATTTGGAAATTGAAACTGGACTATTATGTTTCTGTAGATGACTGTGGCATAGCAGGAATGAAGCCAATCTATTTCGAGAATGTCATCAAAATAAGTCATCTCTAATTTCACTAAGTCTACTGAAGTGACTTTCTAAAATATCATAATTGGGCAGTTCCTGTATACCCCTCGAGCTATGATAGTTTTACCTATTCGGGTAGAGACTAAAAAGGGCTCTGCTAGGATTTCAGGATTGATTTTGAAATCTCCTGCTATATAGGTAGTAACAAAAGACAAAGAAGATCCTGGATCTAGCAAGGCATAAACATGGACATAAAAGATTTGTAATATACCAGTAACTACATCAGGAAAATTTCATTGATCCTATCAGGACTGAAGAGCAGAGAGATGATTTGGGCATTGCCCACTAGTAGAACTAGAGGTAGCACTCTGCTAATCTGGGCAATCGGACTGAGTTGAGGAGCGGAGATGACTTTGATAACCTAACTGAGGGAAGTCTCTAACTCTGTCGCCTGGCTTGCCACAACTTAAACAGACATCACTACCAGCTTTGCACATACCCTTGTGGTTCTTACCACAAGTTTGACAAAAGGGATTAATTTGGGCACTACTAACACTGCCCTAAGACTTAGAGCCTGGCACTCTATCTTTGTTACCCTCTCTAAACATAGGAACTGGAGCACGGGCTGATGAAGGAGCTAGAACTGATGACTCAGGCTAAAACTGCGAATGATTTCCACTTTCTTATTTAGGATGAGCGAAGTTAAAACTACCTATATTTTCTCTCTTATTCTGCTTCTCCCTCTACTTAATCTTCTACTTCTCTATCTGCTGATCATGAGTCATAAGCCTAGATAAAGTCATGTCATTATTCAGCATGGCCTATCTACACTCATTTACCCTGAAGAAAAACTTACTCATCTTAGCTCTGCTGTCTGCAACCATGTGAGGGGCATATATGGATAATTAAGTAAAATTAAAAGAACACTCTTTCACCATCATATTTCCCTGCATGAGGTTTATGAATTCTTGCACCACAACCACTCTAATCTCTTGCGGAAAGAATCTATCTAAGAATGTAGTTAAAAACTCCTCCCACTCTATAGGACCTATATCATTTGACCTCTCTAACATCCATGATTTGATCCAAGTATGAGCCACATCCTATAACTGATATGCAGCTAGCTCAGCACTATCAACAGTAGTCACCCCCATGATGTCTATCACCTTCTGAACCTGATCAATCAATTCCTAAGGGTCCTCATCTACCTTAGACCCAAGAAAGAATGAAGGATTCATTTGGGTAAAGTCCTGAATCCTAGCAGCGGTTGAGTTGGCCATTGGGTTGGCTAGAATGACTGTTAGCCATTCATTTTGAGCAGCAACTAACTGAGAAAGAGTAGTGAATGCAGCTCAGAACTCTGCATCAGAAACATGCTCGCCCAAAGGTTTTTTGGGCTGAGGGGATGGTTGATTTCCATTTCTTCTTTTAGAAGGAAGGCAAGTTCTATTGAAGAAAGGAATAAATGGATTAGACTGAGAGATTGAATTGAGATTATGCTCACTGGCACAACATAAATACTGAAAGAGGGGAAACTATTCCTAAAATATCTTATAGCCTCCTGTACATAAATATAGCGCGCAACAGACCCATGTATAAGACTCTACTAGATGCGGCTTTTAGATTTCATAGGGCTCTATTGAACCTTAGGCTATGATACCCAGAATGTTACACGATGGTCATGACCCCGAAGGACCACAAGCTAACCCATGACTGATATTTGTACGTGTATACTGTATAAAATACTAAATAATGCAAAAACATGAACTAAAAGGCTATAAGGTTCAAAACTAACCATAATCTGAATAATATAACATCTGTGTGGGGTAATAGTGTACCCAAACACATACAAAAAATACTAAAGTCTGAAACATGAAAGTTTTAAAAACCTCCAACTCAAAAAACTGTCTTAGTAAGGAACTAATAGGACATGCCCCAACTAACTCCAACTAATATACTAATTAATGAGATAATATTGAATAATCATGTCCTCAAATAATGAGGACTCACTTCTAACTTTGACTGCTAAAACTGGAATCTACTACTGATCTAGAACTCATGTCTTTGAACCTATGGTATAAGACACCACAGCGCAAATACGTTTGTAGTTTGAATATACTAGTATGCATATGAGGTAGGCTGAATGCATGGGGTTCTTATGCATGAACAGTACTGGCTAACTAACTAATATAAAGTAAGAATACATGCATACATACATAGTAACTATATCTGAAATTGTGATAACATGAGTATGCTAATGACTAACATGACTAATGATTGAATTCTTATAACGGATAACATGAGTAACTATGTCTTAAATTCCTGAATCTGGTGGAACTAGTTGTGTTCTGTGCTATATCTGATGGTCCTAAATTCTGATGAACTATCTGAGTTCCTTTACTGAGATTGATACTAAGACTGTGGGAGATAGTCATTTAATCGACATACCACAAATGATGGATTATAGCTGAATTGGGGTCCAATCGATGCCCTGATTAGAAGGGTGTCAATACCGCACAAGTAGTAATGACAACATATGAGTGACAACAATATAATAGGTAACTCTTGTGAGAATTGTGGAAACCCTCATATAGTAGGCTAAGCAACCTCATCTAGCTTCATATAGTAGGATATGATGTATCAACCTATATAGGCTACATAGTTTTGGAATACAAGGATTGCTTCTAAGAAATACACTATCATATAATAGGTGATTTCCCATCCCTGGGTTCACTCGGTACTAATTTCTATTCCCATCTGAATATACATTGAACATGATTTACTTAACTAAACATGGACTCAGTTACTATATTTCTTTGACTGATGAAATACTATAGATATCTAACAACTGACTGATTTCATGATATCATGGAGATTTCCTGAGTCATAAGACTATCTGAAGTCTAAGGATCATAGCTTAACTGAGAGTATCATGAAAACATGACATGGCTGTAGGCACACAACTAATGTTTTGGGTAAAAGTACTCCCAGGACTCGATGGAAGGATAACTGACTAAGCATAACTTACTTGAATATATAACTAACATCATAATCCATAATACATTAGTAGAAGCATTCTATCAAAATATGTGATAGGCATAACTTGTACATACATGGGGATTTCATGATATCATACTAGTTGGGTATTGCTCCTTTATCTAGGCATTTAATCAAACACATGGTAGGCATAGAACATGTAGACAACATTATACAATTATTAATCAGCATGATTCTTCTCTAATTTCATCATCTAGGGTTTATTCATAGGTTCACATAAATTTACATCCATACAAATCAATTCCACATAAAATTGATCACCCAACATGGATTTGAAATCAATTAATCATTCTAAACATAAATAAAACAAACCAACATGAAATTCATAAAGAAATCCATAAACTTAAACTGAGAAAATTGATTCTTGGGCTTCATGGATGAAAGGAGTCTATGATTGAACACTATGCATAACTTGGTTCATGATTTCTTGAAGATAGATGGAGGAAATTCTTGATTTTGAATCTTCTATTCAAATTCCTAGGATGTTCTTAAGAGTTTTTTGAGTGAAGAGAGTGTAGTTTGGGTGAGAAGTAGCTGAATCATGTGTTATTCAGTTTAAATAGGGGTAGGAAATTGACCGTTTTAACCCTTGGATGTGTCTTTTAAAATTGTAAAAATTTCCCAAACTCGACCTTTAGCGCAGCACATTGCTATCACACTGTATCACATGATTTTGACAATTGGGAAATTAATGGATGGGGTGACATGGAGCCATCGTGTTGCCCCTTTCTTTGTGACCTAGAACTTTGGCGCAATGCGGGGGAGATCGTGCTAAGACACTGGAAAAGGAAAATTTAAAATTTGGGCCCTGGTATGATGTGCTATAATTGCAGACCCCTGCTGGAATTTTCCAAATGCCTTTTCGTCTTATGGCACGGCACACCACTGACTAATATGGTGTTTTTTTATGATGGGAACTTGAAATAGTCATAATTTCTAACTCGATTATCGGATTTGGATGAATATTTTATCGATGGAAATCTTATTGAATTTCCTACATGAGAAAAAGTAAAAATCTTGAAAATTCCTCATGGAATAGTCATCATTCAATTTAGAAGCTAATACTATACATTCTTGACATGAAATCAGCTAGGGAAAATTACGAGGTATTACAACTAGCCTGTGTGCTAATGGATATTTAACCTTTGGTGTAGGAATATCCTTATCATAATAGATTTGAGGTATCCAATGAAAAAGTATTGTTTTTCTCCTAAACTAATGTAATTATTGCTTATGTTGAGGATATGGGTTAGCCAAATCCCTTTTTGTTGCTATCTTACTTAAATTTTGAATCTATATCAATAAATTCATAATTAAAGATCAAGTTCTAGCACTTATGTAACCAAATAGAAAACTAAAAATAAGTCAACTGCAAATTTTCAAGTCTTTGATAATTGCACCAAAAACTTATTGTGTCCTAGCACAAACGCATGTGTAGGTGGTATCCAGGTACTAAATTAGCCTTTAAAAGTCAAGTATCAATCCCACAAGGACTTCTGCTAAAAAATAATCTAATTACAATAATATTATGAAGTTTAAACAAATGGAAAAGTAACCAACCAGGATTGTAACAAAATCCTTTTTTTTATCTGGATGTTGATAATGAGAGGACCATAGAGAACACTAGTATTGAAACTTATGGAATGGCGGCAAGAGGCATGCCATCAGTAGAGTGCTATTGGTATTTAATTTGAGAGTGAGGATTCTTTCGGTAGAGTTCAACTTCACCTACAGCCTATCAGCTATACTCAGAAATTATTCCATACTCTGAGTAGTTTTCATATTAATCTTGATGATTATAAAAGGCAGAATCCCTATCAAACTTGCAGAGTGTAGTATGGTTCTTCGAGCCTTGGAGACCATTCTAGATTATGAGGGGGAGTATATCAAAATATTCCAGGATCTTGGATTAGTTGTTCATGATAGTACACTTTTTCTAAGAATGCCCTAGGTATGAGATAGATGATCAGCTAGACATAGCACGTATTCCTTGTTATCCTAGAGTTCTTGAGATATGCTGCGGTTTTGAATGTATGGAAATAATTTTGTAGATTTCTTTCAGGGTTAGTTGGCCATCCATTTAGGCACAGTTTGTGTTCTCTCTATATTTATATTTCAAGAGTTGGTACAACTACATAGAGATCGATTACTAGTTTACGGAGTGCCCCCAATATGAGATTTCTAATTTTTTAGTTTATTCAAATTATTCTCGTGATGTTGTTGCCTTTTTTAATTAAAGATAGTTTGTATGAGTGGCACCATAGTTGATGATTTAGTCAGCTGGTCCAAGATAGTCCTATTCAGATTCATTTTCCCTAGTCACATTAGGCATGTGATTGTTGATTTCACCATGGTTGGTGTGTTTTTATTTCCCATATTTATCTCTTATTATGTGTATTTGGGTTTTCATACCATTGATGATTATATGACTTGATGAATTGATATCTGTTATTATGTGCCTTGTTATTGGATTCATGATTATGTTACAACTTTGTCGTTTATTACTTTTAATAGTTGACGAAGTAGATTTACATTGATGTTTTCCCCTATGGGTGTGGGTGTTATGTTCGAGTCCTATTTATTTTGGCACATTAGCCCTATTGTATCTCTTGAGTGGTACATAATATTGATTTTTATTTGGGCATCCCCTATTTAGTATGTTTATATTGATATTACTGTTGCCATTTCTACACCGTGTAAGGTTATTGATATTACTTTATATTGTTACTTGATGAATTTAATCTTTATAGGATGGTTATATATACTATTTTTATCTAGTTAGACATTCATTATCTTGTGATTTTATTCGGTGGCTTGAGTAGATATAGCTCGATTTGAAGATTTCTTTCCCTTAGCTTGATGAGGTTGATTATGCTCCTTTTTTGTTAGTTGTATTAGATTGATTTGGGGATGTATTGTGATATCAAAGAAAAATCGACCTTCTGTGGTGCTGATATAATTCTAAAGTCAGCGATTTCTTTATATTGTCGTTCTTTAGTTTTAGATTCTTAAACTTTCCTTCTATGTTTGGAAGGATTTTTCTTTGGATATCCCTTTCTATATAGCCATTTTATGAGATTGAACAGTTCAAGGTCCATTTTTTTATTGTGACTATTTCATTGCCCAATAGTTGTTTTGAGATTAAGAGGTCATGCATTCATCTCTTAGTTTTTCTAGGTTTATTCCTTTGTGATAATTGACCCTTGTTATTTGTGTGGAGATCGGATTCTCCTTTCTTTATCAGACATAGTTTTGTCTAGTAGTGCTAGAAGGTTAGAGACAGGTGGCCATTCCTTTGATCGCTTCAAAAGTTGACAAATTAAAAACTTTTTAGCTTGAGTCATTGGTTCTATGGTGGTGGTATCGACATTGACCTTGGTTTTGTGATTGGTATTCTTCTTCAATGATGTGATTCTAGGATGCATTTAGGAAATCCCCATTTAAACATTTGTTTGGCCTAGTTAGGTTTGGTGGGTGATTCTCCTTGATGATATGTCTCTGTGGTTATTCATTGCTGAGATAGAGTTTTAGATTGATTAGTTGTCAACTAAAGTTGTATTTCTTCAAGTTTCTAGAGTTTTCGCCAATACTAGTGTGGTTTTCAACCTTAGGATGTTTTTGAGTATGTTTTGATAGTTCATTCCCTCTAGCAGATATAGAGTGCATTGTATGCATTTTTAGCCTGTGATTTGTCTTTTCGCATGATTCCTATTTTGTGGCTATATTTCATACATCTAGTTGATGTAGAGTTCATTGCTTGCGTTTCAGTTGACAGTTCTCCCTTTGCTGGTTTTTTTCTTTAGATATGTCTCAATTGTGGCTCGGTATGATTTATCTCAGAATTGTCAAATTTGGATAGTAAATTCTATTTGAATGGTTGGTAATGATATAGGATTATTGGTTCAGTTTTTACTTGACACCTTGGAATGGCAATTTGGAAGTTGTGTTAAACTTGGAGCATTAATTCTTACCCATTTTTAAGTTATGTTTAGATATTTGAGATCGAGTGATTCAGTCTTGGTATTGAGATTCCAGATTTGTCTTAGAGTTTTCCTTGTTTAGATATCTTATATAGGCTAGTTGAGACTATTCCGCAAATTGTCTATTTGGTCTCCTAGTCTTCAAATGGAATTTGGTTGATAAGTTTTAAGATAATAGCCCATGGACCCTGTATTGGTTATGTTAGTTCTGACCTAAATTTTAAGTTTTCTTTGAAATTTTTGGATGGCTGACACAATAGGAGTAACATACTCAAGTTGGATTCAATATAACATTATTCTCGGTGGATGAGACATCTTGCAGTGAACTATTTAGTGATGAGTAGTTATACCTTGGATTTTGAGATTTCAGTTTTATTTACATCCAGATTAGTTAAAGCATTGGTAAGGATTGCATATCAAGATTATCTCTATTTGTATGTATAGACAATGCCTTATGAGCCGATTATCTTATTTACCACATAGATTTTGAATGGATTATCTTCAGCTCATTTAGTTTTCCATGATAAGATTATGTGTACGAGACTTAGGTCATTTTTCTCCTAGTTTGGAGTGGATGTCAGGTGGAAAAAGGTAAAAAAGGTTATATTAGGATTTGAAGATGCTGATATGATTCATGTTTTAGTTTGCTTTTGGATTGGAATTGCCTTGGAAGGGTTATTCTTTCATCGAGATGGTATTAATGTGTTGTAGTTCACTTGGGGCATATCATCCTTTTTGGTTTAGTTTGAGGTTGGTTAGCGGTTAAGTTGAGTTTTGTCTATTTGGAAGTAGAGCGAGAGTGCTACTTGTATGAAGGATTCCTATGGGAAAATACCATAGAAACATTTTGTCTACATTGAAGTAAGCTAGGAAGTCATGCTCTATGCATGCAGGCCCAGTATCTCATCCCTTCAAGCATTTGAGATCCTTTCTATCCAATGAGTTTTGAGGGCTTAAGTCCTTTTAGTAGTGGATAATGTAATGACCCTTTATGTCATTTTCCATATTTTTTCGTATTTCTGCTGTTTGAGGTTCTCCATTGTTGTACCAAGTCAAGAGGCTTGATAGTTTGGTTACTGGGCAGTTAATTAAATTTTTATAATCAATTTCCTATTTAGAAGTCTTCGGTGATTCCAAATGTACTGCAAGAAAAAACATTAGTGAAATGATCTCATATATGAATTTCGACTTCTCTATCAGATCCAAAATATTGATTTTATGCTAGGCAGACCTGTGGTTTGATTCTCGAGGGCTTTCAACCTATTGGTCAAATAGTTTAAAATAAAAAAGAATAGGCATAGGATCTATATTTGGTCGAAACAACTGCGGATGGAAAATTCAATTTTTCCAACATATCTAGAACGTTGAATTTAGTATGGTTACATATTTAATTTGTTCATGTTCGATTGCGAATGAATCTTGAGGCATTATAGGAAATATGAAACTTTTCTATGTTTTACTGTTACTAGTGTGATAGCGATCATGGTAAAGGGACGACGAATGCAGCTTGGCAATTGGGGTAAGTACGTGTCAGTTGGGGCACCACAATTGTGGCCCATATCTTAGTTATCGTGACATTTCTTTTACTGAAGGACTATAAATAGACCCCATTGTCACAATTTGGGTTATTTTGTCTTCACCCTTAATAGCTTAGAACCACAAATGGGTGCACTAACTCAAAATTGATCATGATGGGTGACCTGGGTGCTTGTTATCACCTTTTATCATGAATATCTTTGAATTTAAGTTAGAATCCTTTGAATTCATGCTTTAATTTGTTAGTTTAGACCCAAAACCCCAATATAGCTTAGGGCTTGATTTTAGCACAACGTATGCTTAATTTTCACCTATTCCTTTAAGGTTAAGATTCCTCGTTCATGTGTGAACATTCAATTGGCCTAGGAAATGCATTTTTTGTAAGTGGGATCCACTTGGGGTTTTGGTGTTATTTTTGAACCCGAAGCACAATAATTCAATATTATCGTTAGACTCATTGATGGGTAGTTTTGATTTTTATAGTGTGATGGCATTTTGGGATTGTGAAGTGAAGATGGACATTGGTTAATGAAGTGAGCTTTTGCGATTCAACAGTGAGATAGGCTCCAATCAACTTTTCTTCATAGATTATGTGTGATATATATTACCATGATGATGTGTGATATAAATTGTGTGTGAACATGAATGTTAGGCTTTATTCGTAGTAGGATAACTTAGCCTTGGTTATTAATATTTGGGGATTAGACGAGGGGTTTGGACCCGTAAGATTGTATATTTATAACCTTTTAGAATCCTATTGCCTTCTCCCTGATCTAGATTAGTTTGTAGCATAGATATGATAAAGGTTTGGGATACAGTTTTAGTATAGGAAACATGATTAGTAAATTTAACCTTATTGGGCTTGTGTGGTGGTCTTGAGGTCGTGATTTTGGTGGAGTTAATTTGAGTACCCTTGTTTCTAGTCGAAGTTCCTATGTTAGGCTAGAGTATGGCATACTTGGCATCTAGAAGATTAACTAGATACTTTAGCCTAGTATCGGCATAGTGTGTCTAATTATGGAAATTGACTAATAGAAGTGGAATTGTAAGGCCCACTTAGGCAAAGACTTGTGTTAACCTTGTGCACTTAGATGCAGATGTTAGGCATAGTTGATGTTAGTAAACCATAGTATAAGGTTATTTCATGGCTTATTGAATGATAATGTATTTATCCCCGGATAATGATATTTTGTCCTATAGAGAAGCTACTTCCTTTTCATATGACGTTTGGCTTACGGAGATATTATTTCCTCTTTGACTTGATATTTGGCCCATAGAGATGCTATTTCTTCTTACACTTGATATTTGGCCCATAGAGATGCTATTTTCTATTAGACTTGATATTTGACTCATTGATATTTTGTTTCCTCTTAGGCATGATGTTGGGTCTTTAGAGATGATTTTTCTCTTAATAAAGATTTTGGGCCTATAGAGATGATATTCCTCTTAGATATGATAATTGACCTAGAAGGTGACATTCCTCATAGTCATGATGTGTGACCCATTGATATGAGATATATTGGAGATGTTATATGCTCACTAATATTGTAATACCCCAAACTTTCTTAAAGTCAAATCTAGTCTCCAGAAGAGTTAGTGATGACTTCCTAAATTATTAATGCTTAAATCAGATAGAATTTCCCAAATTTTTGCTTTTTATCATATGGGAAATTCAATTAGGTTTCCAATGATACTAATTTCATCCAAATCCGTTATCAGAGTAAAAAATTATGGATGTTGTACAGAGAACTGTTGGAACTGCCCAGAAGCGACAGTCCAGCCGACAGACCGTTACCCAAGCCATGACGACTAAGGTTGTAAAACCAACTTCTAGTCAAGTGCGATGGTCTGGACCAATGGACCATCGAGTCAGCAACGGACCTTCACCCAAACTGTCACAGACGAGGCATAAAGTTTAGGTTCTAGCCAAGCATGACAGTCAGCACCGATGGACCGCAGAGCCATCAATTGACCACCGCTCAAACCATCACCATTTCCGATCATCGATTTTAAGCCATTTTTAAAAGGGTATTTAGGTCTTTTTCCACCTATTTTAACCCTTAGTTATACCAGACCAGAGCTCATAACTTCATTATTCATCTATAATATCAAATTAGAGTTTCTCTAAAAGATCAATTTCCAAGAATAAGAAACCTTAGGTTTTTAGTTCCACGTAAAAAATTCATACTTTTCTCCACCAATCTTAAAGAAATCATCCATCCAGGTATGTCAAGTGCTGATTCGTGGGTTCCTTTCACCCATGAATCTTAAAAAGCCCTATTTAAAATATAAATTTTAGATTCCATGGTATGAATTAAATTATATCCATGTTGATGTTGTTGTTGATTTCCAAGTTGAAGTCTTTAATGAATATCATGAAAATATGTTAGTGAGTGGTTGAAATTCTTGGATTGAAAGTGTAAAATGTTGCCATGAAGTATTATTTCAATATTCATGCCTAAGACTAAAGATATGCATGCAAGGTGTTTGATAAATTGCCTAAGAGAATAGGAACAATGTTTCATGACTCATTTGTGACAAAAATTGATGAATCCATGTTTCTCCGTTATGTTCAATATGACTCCCACGTTATTTTTAAGCTTTGTAGTGGATTGACGTAATACTCATAAGATTAGGCTTATGGAATTATGATAAGTTTACATGCATTCCTATTCATATGTAAGCTTATAGCATGCGACTACTTCATTAAATCGTAATGATTGTACTATGAATTGTTGACTATGGTCATGTGTCAAGAAGTGTCATGTCTTGTCAGTTTCATGCTATCGAGTCTTAGGGGTACTTGTACACAACAATTTAGTTGTGTTCCTAGAGCCTGTGTCATGTTTTCTAGATACTCTCAATCAAACCATGATTCATAGAACTCAGTCAGTCATGTGATTTGGGAAAACTCAGCAAACTCAGTAATCTCAGAAATCTCAGAAATTCAGTAATCTCAAGAGTATTCCGTTAGTCAATGAAACTCAATAGTCCAGTACAGTTTAGTTAATCATATTTCTATGTCTATTCATATAGGAGTAGGAATTAGAACCTAGTGAACCCAAGGATGAGGGTACACACTAACACTTGAGTGCTTGATCCTTAGAAGCAATCCTTGCATTCCAGAACTATGTAGCAAACATAAGTTGAGATATCAACACTGACAGATGAGAATTGATGAGGTGGATTAATATTGTTAAATGAGGGTCTCACTTTTCTCTTTTGGGGACACTGTCAGATGAGGGTCACTCACAGCTTGTCCTTACCAGTTGTGCGGTATTAACACCTTTCCAATTGGGGTTACAGATTGGACCCCAATTCAGTTATAATAGCTTATTTGGGGCATGTCAGTTAGATGTCTACTTCCCATAGTTACAGTCTCAATCTCGATAATAAAACTCGAATCTTTCTATAGAATTAAGGACTGCCATAAATAGTCACCCAGCTCAGTACGAAACCCAGCTAGTTCCATCAGAAATAGGACTGTCAAACACAGTCATGAAGACAATAATATATCAGTCATATGAAAACTTATTTTATCAATATTCAGATTCAGTGATGTTGTGATCTCAGTTACAGTTCACATATTCACGCATGTGTTCTGACGTTTATATTATTCAATCTGTTAGTATTGTTTATGCATATAATCCCTTGAATTGAACATATATCACTTGAATACCAGTACATTCAGACATACTGACGCATACTTTTCTTGTGCGCGAGGGTGTTATATACCATAGGTTCAGAAGCACGAGGTCCAGAGTATCCTTAGTAGATCAGTCGTTCAGCAAACAGACTTGCAGTGAGTTCTCATCATTCGATGATATTATTATTTGATTATTTCATTCTTTCAGTTCTTAATTCATTTTAGCAGTTAGATTTAGTTGGGGACATGTCCTATCAACTTTTTATTCAAACAGTTTAGAGGCTTTCAGACTAGCATGTTCGGACAGTTATTTCAGTTTTGTTTGTTATTGATATACCGTATTTCCAGATGTTATGTTTTATTATATATTTGAACCATATGACCTTTCAGCCTTTTTCCACATTGATACAGTATATTATGTAGGATCTCGTTATAGGTATCAATCAAGGGTTAGCTTGTGGTCCTTCAGGGTCATGAGCATCATGTAGCATTTTGGGTACTAGATTTGGGGCATTACAAATTTTATGCCTCCTAGATGTGTGATGACTCCTATATATCAAATGATTATAGACATTCTATGACTTACAAATATGAGATGGTTTATATAATTTATTATTGATATGAGTTGCAAATACGTATGTGGGCTTAAGGCCGTGATTATGATTATTCCAGAAAAATATTGGGCCAAAGGCATGGGACAAACCAGAAGCAAACTTTCTCATTATAGATCACATGTTAGCCACTAAATCTAAAGCATAATGGGACATCTGCTAAAATTTTATAGCGTACTTGTAATGACCCGGATTTTTGGCCCTTTTAAATTCTTGTGCTTTGGGCTCACTGTCTTTGTCATGACTTGTATTGACGAGTCGTAAGATGTTGTTATGGGTCATAGGACCCTATTCATAACCAAATCAGAATCTTAGTGGAAAATTTATGCTCTGAGTATGAGTAGCTCAGAATGAGCTATGAGGATATGTTACGAGTCGTATGTTCGAATTGTAGGATGTATAGTGTTCAATTCATTTAGGTTCTGTGTTTCTCACGACTAGAGCTTACTAGTCATAAGATCTCCTTATGGGTGGGTTGGTGGATTCATAAGGTGGGCAGTGTATAGGATCCTAGTCACTGTCTTGGTTATGACCGTGGTCAAAGGTCATATGGTTTAACTACGAGTCAAGGGGTTGACTCATAAGCAATGACGGGTTTCGGTTCTAGCATTCAAGTTAAGGGAATTTTGGACATTTCCCTCTAGTCCAACTTAAACCCCACATTTTATAACTTCCTTAGGAAATCATGAGATATCAGAAACATATCAATTAACCTCTCAGAACACTCCCAAATCTTCATGGTCAAGAACACTTAGGGTTTTCATCAAGATGGTCAATTGGGGCTTTCAAGGGTGATTTCACTTCATATTTCTTGGTGATTAAGGAATGTTATTCTTCGCTCATTGTTAATTTCGCAAAAACATGTGATTTAAAGTATGGTTCATAAGATTATTGTTTTTGTTTTGAGAACAAAGGTTGAGAATTTTGAATGTTATGAATTGAGCAAGGTTTCTCATGGTTTATATATATATATATATATATATATATATATATATAATTCTTCATGATTTTAATATGGTTTTGAAGTTGTGGGTGAATGGGTATAGTGAATGATCAAGGAAATTATGATTTTCCTGACACGACCCTAACTAGGGCCATGTCATAATGAGCATCCAAAGTCCAACCAAGATGAAGGACCTCCCCCGTTACCCAACCCAACCTCCAAATATGCATACCCTAAGTCAGATTAATTCCACACATATAACAACATAGTGTATATTACAATTCTGAAATGTAGGATAGGTCCAGGTCCGTGACCAGTCTTAACAAGTCCGGCCGTCCATTATCCCACCAGTAACAAAAACTAAAACTAAACCATAAACCAATCCATACATCCCATACCAAATGACTTCCATTATATATATATATATATATAATCAAATAATAAAAAAAGATGAAACAATCTAAATACAATCAAATTGTATCAGGACCAATACCAATGCCAATACTAAGGCTGACACAACTGCCAACACCGCCCAAACTTACCCATAGTAGTTCTACAAAGCCTTTACCCAAAAGTAAAACCATATCCGGTTGGGACATGCCCCCAGCTATAGATAAAACCAATCTCTATGAAATAACAAAAGTATGTACAGACATCAATGGCATGAAATAGATCTTTCTGAAATATGGAATCTCACCACTTCAATGCAACTGAGTTGATCCCAAATCTAATGACTAAGCAAGAAGAGTAAAATGGTCGGTTCTTTTATTTTGTGGGGATACAGCTGCCCGAAGACAGGTTAGCAGGTGAAAACTTTCAAGCACTTAGGATAAGGATAAAATTATGCCAGCCTTTAAAACCTTGTAAACTAACCATATGCCTTCACAATCATACATATATATATATATATATATAACCATGTTGGGAAAGAGAATCGGGTTTAGCATGCCATTCAAACCATTAACCTAGGTATGTGTAGATTAACTATCTAAGAACTACCCATTAGCTATATAGGTCAAGTGAAACCACTTCAACTGGCCCCGATGCATGTAGCCGCACCAATCGGAGATACCATAGGAATAGGTGATTCCCAAGCACCCTTCGTTCTCCATGATACATATGTACAAGTATACTTAGAGGATTCCCGTGTACCCCATAAGTATCATATATTGTCGCTATGACCAATCCTCATACATTAGTTTCCAGTGTTCATCCATTGGATTCAGACCTTCATAGTTATGTATCACCCCCCCCCCCCCGCCATTATTGCCCAATTAAAATCATTACAACACAACCAAACCAATATTCAATTTATTATTAACCAAGGCTATAGGTAGTGGTATCATCAAACTAACAATATCTTCCAAGCAATGTCCTTAGCAAAACTTTTAGAGATTAAGGGACTCCCATCTACCCATAGAATACCTTATTGAGTTGACTTCGAGGATTCCCATCTACCCCACAAGTAGTTCATTATTAAGTTTACTTGGGGGATTCCCTTGTACCACACAAGGCTTTTAATTAGAGCAACAATAACCACCAAGACCTTACCATTTCACCATTCAAAACCAATTAACCCATTTCCACCATTTAGAGTTCCATTTCTAAATTATTCCATGCAATAGTTTAATGAAAGTCCAACAATTTAACCAAAAACATTCTCAAAGACATTTTATCAAGCATATTGGGGGAATAGTGTTTCCAAAGCAAAAACCAAGAAACAATTAACCATTCCTATTCAACCAAATGTTCAAACCACCATAATAATATGAAAAACATAATTAAAAGACATGGGAAAACCATAATCAACCATTATAACCCAAAAACCCCAACATATATTAGAAAACGGAAAACCATACAACATTTATCCCATGAAAATAATTCATAAAATATGCCTTTGGTTTGATCTAACAATGAGGGAGGAGTAACATGCCATATTCACTAAGTTTCACTAAGAGAACTTGACTATTGATCCTCTAGATGACCACTTGTAGAAACTCTAGCCTCCAATCTTCAAGAGATTATTTCGAGAGAGTATTTTTAATGTTTTAATCTTTTAACGAGTGTTATGAGAGGACACAATATGTTATGTAGCATAGGGACATAAGGGTTTTTGGGTGGGAATTTTTGAAATACACCCAGCTAAAGAGTCAAAAATGTGCATGCATGAGGGTACGACCACCCCCTTAGCCATACCCTAGGGTACGAGTGGTACACTAACATACCTTAGACCTTGCCATAGAACTCCACACTGGTCATCATATGCCAACACATGCAAAACTTGTACCGTAAGGTACAAGAAGTACCCCTAACCCATACATTGGATAGATTCAACTAGGCCAATTAAAAAGAATCATATGATATGATATCATACACCTCATATCCTACCAATCATTAAGTATGATGCTTAGTCATATCTTGGACAAAAACCAACCCTAAAAACATTGTCTACCAAATAAGAGAGAGGGTTATAGTCATACCCTAGCATACGACTTGTACCTTTAAGTCATACCTTATCCAGAGCACTAAACTTAGGAAAATTTTCTAAGGGTCTAAGTTTGGGGTGTTTCATTCTCCCCCACTTAGGATCATTCGTCCTCGAATGACGGGTAAGGGAAAGCATAATCAGTAGTTAACACATTAATACCCATCAAACTTCCCATTAACAAATTTAGAAGACAAAGACATAACTCAAAATGAGAAGATCATCATATACCCCAAGCACGATTTATACCACAACACCTTCATTTCGATCTCTAACTAAGTTAGAAAACAAGATGCAAGGAAATCAAACCCTTCCTTTAACCAAGCTATGATGAAGAACACATACATTATGCACGAGGTTTTAGAATGAAGAGCCAACATGGATACTTGGACTTCATGTCCACTCCCTCATCCCAAATGGTTACGTTGCGCTTTTGTTTCCACCATACATCCTTCACTGAAGCCACACCTCTTTGGTCATAACTGGTGAACTTGCCAACCAAAGATCCTTACCAAGACCTTTTTAAAGAACAAAGAGTCTGAGATACCAATACCACCCAAACTATCCAACCAGGAAAGAACCATCCATGTTTTATCTCAATACAAATATATGGAATATTGGGTGAATGGAAGCCATACCAGAAGGCCGGTCCAATTCAACATACTATTCTCTAGAGACACATTCCCACGAGAGCCTGAGTCTAACCATACACTATTTCAATGTTCAAGCCTATCAAAGGAAAAACTGAGATTACCTTTGGCCACCGGGCTCTACTCCTTACATTCACCCACAATATTACTCCCCTTCCATTACTTAAACCAGGCATCATTTACTACCATGATTCTCAAGTACCTAATACAATGATTAATATATCTACCAACCACAACATTCAATCATACCTTTTCTATAAACGTTGTATAATTTATCTTTCCAAAGGTTTAGCAACCTGTATCATCTATCACAAGGATTTTTTACCAGCTACTCTTCTTCTAAACATTTCTTATGACAACAACATTACCTCACCCTCCAAAACCTTACCTCTAGTAGTTACCCCTAACACTATCCCACTTAGGGACTTCTACCTTTTCTCTATTTTGAAATATCACTAAACCCTTACATCTACTACCACCCTAACATAATAAGATTCATTAAGGAACTAAACTATAAGAATTACTCATGCCACCCAAGAAGAGACAACACTATAGGAATGAGGTACTTTATAGAAATTAACCAGGTCATAGATGATGAACCATCCTAACACAACACACTATAGTAGGAGTCCTTAGGATTTGACACCGAAAGAAACACAACTGCCTATATCATAGGTAATATAATGTAAGGTCAAGTTTCATATCCTGGGTACAAGGAAAATAAAGAATGCAAACCTTAAGAATAAGCACTACCAGAATGCATACAACACTAATATAGCACTCGCTTTATTGAGATAGGAGAGAATCACACGTATAGGAGTAAATTCTCCCCGACCTTACTTTGAAATCTACAGCTAGAAGAAAATTTAATATTAATCTTCAACCTTCATCTTATTACACCTGCTAGCGCAATACTCCGCTCTAAAGGTTATCACCAAAGAGGATCATTAGGGATGCCTAGTACTCCTATTCCTAAGCCTCATTCATTCAAATGCCACCTTGATCGCAGTATAGTTACACAAACTTCATGCTCTAACCCAACTAATGACTTAACTCCTAAGGATTTAAATTTAAACTTCAAGCCTTATGGGTTATTTAGTTACTAAAATGATACCCATAGTTTTACAAAAATGTAACACATAATGTAAAGTAGGGGGGTGGTTTGGAATTTCAATTTTATCAATCTTGAGTCAAGCAACACACTAAACTTACACTTTTAATTTAGAATCTATTTAGGAGGAGTCTTATGATTATGTTTACCTAAGGGCAATGTGTGCATGGGATCAAAATAGTTTAGCATGAACTCTAATAATTGAATACAAGAAAGGATAGGTAAAAATTCTTTAGGACTAGTTTGTCAACAAATCTCCAAAGATGTCAGCCCTTGACTCTTTCAGAAACTTAACAAATGTATCCATAATCGCCACCCAAAACCTCGAATTGGCATTCCAACTTCTAGAATGATGCCATGAAATAACTCATTATCTGTAAACCATTATTTGCTTATAAATTCCAACTATAAATATCAAGCTAAAGTGGAATCGATAATCAACAACTAAAAATCACACAAACATACCATCACCTATACATAATTTTACCTTAGTTCAACATAATCTCACGACTCGAGAAGTTAGCTACTCATATAATGAAAATGAGGAAATATACCAAACAATTCATTCATAGCATCCATAATAATGGAAAGTAAGGATACTCTTCACTTCATACTTCAATTTCACTAACTTCAACTTGAAAATTTAAATACAAAGATATTCCCCAAATTTAAGAGTTTCATAAGTTTCTAATTTCTCAATCCTCCTCTCTTCAATAATGTCCAAGGAAAAAAGAATTCAAATCTTAAATGGGAGAATTTTAAATTAGCTATGGCATTTGACTAAATTGCCCTTTTCTTATTAAACTCGCTAGGCTGTGATCGCAATCACGGTGATAGAAATTGTTGTCTAAACTCTACAGTTGAGTTTTGTTGACCAACCTTAACTGGAGGTGTTCACTGCCAAAACACCACAATAATATTCACTTCCACAACTTTATTGACCACGATCACTACTAGAAAACCACAATCGCAGTAACTGAGCCTGATCAGTGCAGGGTCTTTAGTTGTGCACTCTTTTCTCATTCATGATCTCTTTTAGTTTTAATCCACACTTTTCCATCTTATATCCTGTATGCCTGCAGAATATAGAGATTAGTGCATTTAATCACACATATATCTCACTTATACATTTAGAACATGGTGTTGTCCGTGAATGTTTAGTGCACACAAGTGGTAAGTTCACCACTTATCAACACCCCCCAACTAAACAATTTTCTTGTTCTTAAGCAACACTACCTTTAACCATGAGACAATGCGCATTTATGCCCACATCAGATAACCCAAAGATCACAATAAAATCTTTTCATTATATAATGTGGAGCTTTTATAAGCCTTGAATAGGAAATCTTCCAACTCGTGGAGTTTTGTAACTCAAGAATAGACGGCTACTCCCCAATTCATGTTTAATATCTTTAAAGTACACAAGTCTTTATGCTCATGCTCAGCAAGTAAATGACATGTCTTTCAAAATACCAATTGATAGGGTGACATGATAGTTGGGGATTTTAAGGCCGTTCTATAAGCCTCAAATGCCTCGTCAAGCTGCCTTTCCCATTTGGTGCGTCCTATATTGACCATTTTCTCAAGTATTACTTTGATTTCTCAGTTTTAAACTTTAAATAGGCCACTCGTTTGGGGGTGATATAGGGTAGATACTTTGTGTTTAATTCCATACTTGATAATAAGGGCCCCAAATACCCAGTTAAAAAATATGAGACTCTATCACCAATGATGGCACACAACATTTCGAACCCTATGAAGATGTATTTTTATAAGAAGGAAGTAATGATTTTATTCTCATTATTTGTAATTTCCATAGATTCCACCTATTTAGAAATATAATCAATTCCTATCAATATATATTTCTGTCCCAAAGAGCTCTAAAACGGACCTATAAAGTCAATTCGCCACATACCAAAGAGTTCAACTTTGAGGTTTGGTTTGAGGGGCATTTCATGACTTTATGAGATACCACCTTGCATTTGACATTAGTGACATTATTTCACCCGCACAATGGTATCCTGATTAATGGAGGGCCAATTATACCCATATTGAAAGATTTCAGTAATGGTATAGATCCCTCTATGGTGACCCTCGTAAGGTTAGGAGTTGCAAGCTTAAAGGATATCATTCATCTCGGCCTCCAAAACACATCATCGAATAACACTATCCATACACTCCCAAAATAGGAATGGCTCATCCCCAAAATATTTATTAGCATCAAACAAGAAATACTTCTTTTAATGGTTGCTAATACCCTAAAACATAGAACACTTTCTTTATTATTGGCATAGTCGGCATACCATGATATGTTTTTTCCTGCAATAGACATGACTAATTCATCGGTAAAAGCATCATCTATTACAATTTCTCTATGCCTTTTATGATTACAGTCAAGATGTGAGAGGTAGTCGACCACTTAGTTTTTGTAACCCTTTTGATTAGTTACCTCAGAGTTGAATTCTTGAAAAAAACAAAATTCATCTAATTACATGCGGTTTTTCTTCCTTCCTGTTTATAATGTACTTATGGGTGGCATGACCTATGTACACGTATTGGAGATAGTTGTTTCCTTAAGTAAAATCATCTCTATGTCGATGTGAACTTGTTGTAACGCCTCAATTTTCTGAACTGGAATGCTACACGGTGCTCATGACCACAAGCTAACCCATGACTAATAGTTGTACTTTTAACTTTATAATATGCATATAAAATGCAGAAACATGAATAAAAAGGGTGTAAGGTTCAATCTTGAATAATAACATATCTAAAATAAAGTGGTATCACAGTACCAAAACAAAACTAAAAATTATAAATTCTAAATCTGAAAAATCTATAATTGTCTGAAAGCCTCTACACTGTCTGAATAAGGAGTTGAAGGAACATGTATCCAACTAACTCCCTAAACTAAAAATAAACTGAAATACTGGAATAATAAATATAACCATCATGTCCTTGAAAGATGAGGACTCGCTACTTACTGAACTACTACTTCTGATATGGAATCTGCACCTCAGAACCTATGGTGTAACATAAAAAGAAAGCATCATAGCCTAAATGCGTCAGTACAACTAAAGTACTAAGTATACGTGGGGTAGGCTAAATACGTGGGGTTTATATGCCTAAACATGCCGACTAATATTAACTTGAGAATACATACATACATAACTGCTACTGAACTCGTGGAGATACTAACTACTTGAGTTTGAACTTTGACAACACGATTTTCATGATACTGACTTACTGAATAAATGATAACATAGATGACTGTACCTAAAAGTCCTAATTTTGGGTAAAACTATCTGAGTTCCGAATTTTATTTGAACATCCAAGTCTGAGATCAGTCCTAGCTAACAAGTTATCTCTGAAACTAATTATTAGAATATTCGACTAAATCTGAGATTGAGATCATTCCTATCTGTCGGGTGACCTCTAAATCTAATAATAAGCATCTAAATATGGGACCAAGCCTATCTAATGGGATGGTCCAGGAATCAATGGAACAATCTGAGTTCCTTACTAAGATAGATGACAGCATCTAATAGTCCTGATTCCTGATTACTACTCAGAAGACTGATACTGAAATTATAACTATAACTTTGACGGTGGGAGGTAGTAACCTAACCGACATGCCTCAATACTATACTAGTGGGGTCCAATATTTTCCTTGATTGAAAGGGTGTCAATATAGTGCTACGGGTAGAGACCTCTACTATGGTCAGGCCTTTTTGACGAGTGACCTTGAAAAGGAAATCAAGCCTAAGGCAATATAATAGTCAAGTATAGTCTTAATTTGATGGTTGACTCCTGTCCTACGCTGGCTATGCAGTTCTGAAGTACAGGGATTTCTGCTAACGGGTCTACCTTTATAATGGGAAAAAATGCCATACCAGTACTCGCTCGGTGCTAGTCCCTACTCCCAACTAAAAGACTCTAAAAAGACTAACTACGCTGAACTGACTAACTAAACTAACTGATTAACTAAGCTGATAATATTTTTTTAGCTGAACTAATCTGAATTCACTGAGTTTCGTTGGCTGACGAAAAAGCTACTTGAGATCTGTTGTCGGACTAAGAGTACTGAAATAATTGGGACTACAGAACTACTCAGATTTCTGAGTTTTTTTGAGTCACGTGACTAATTGAAATGTATGGAGCATAGCTTGACTGAGGATGTCTTGAAACATGGCACTAGCTCTAGGCACACAACTATAGTTTTCGAGTGTATGTACCCCTAGGACTCGATGGAAGGAAACTGACACACATGACTGACTTGATCATAAGAGTACAGTCCACAATTCACAATATCATGAGTAAGGATTTGATAATAAGAATGATTCTCAACAAACTATCACATGATCGGGAATGTACACAACATGTATATACTTGCATCGCTTCAATAACATGGTCATTCCATATCATAAAAATATCATGAGCATCTCATACAACGTCTTCAATTCAAGACAATAGCATGGGGATCACGTTGAACATAAACTTAGAACATGGAATAGTCATTTAGGACTTATTATGTTTTAAAAGCTTGATTTCTATTCCCTTAGGTATTTTCGCAAACACCTTGCATTCACATCTTAGGCATAGGTGGATTCATCAAGATTACAAATATTAAACCACCAATTTCATATATTTATACATTAAATACCAGCATATCCTCACACAAAACATACAAAGATCCCATCTTAGGCATCATCAAACTCCAACCACATGAACATCAACTACCAACAACATAAACATCATAATACATAATTTAGAAGATGGTTCTTGAGCTTCATGAACAAAAGGAGTCCATGAATCAAGTCACGCATAGCTTAGAAGGAAGATTCTTGATGATTGACGGAGGAATTTTCTTCAAATTGGATCTTCAAGCTTAATTATGCCACCCTAGTTTTTTTTCACTTTTAGTGCTCTTGGATGATGAACTTAAGATGTTAGTAGGGTGGAAATGTATGTAGGAGCTATATATTTTTTAGGGTTAAGTTTAGGGACATGTAAGGAGTTTAAAAAGACTTAATTACCCTAAAAATAACTCAAAACAGAGTGTTTAAGTCACTTGAAACCATAAGATACGTGCCACATCTGATATCGCATATATTTACATAGGCGCTGCATATGATATCACCTAAATTTACATAGGCGCCACATATGATATCTCCTATATCTACATAGGCACCGCATATGATATTGCCTTTATCTATATAGGTGCCACATATGCTATCACATATATTTATATACGTGCTACATATGCTATCGCATATGCTTTCCAGTGGCCATGTACGATTGGTTCGACAACTCACTATACTTCGCAAAGCCATAACTCCTAGCTCGAGTGTTGGATTTTGATGAAATTGGTATCGTTGGAAACACAATTAGATTCTCTATTATTTGGTGGTTAGAAATATGAAGAAATACCACATTAAAATTGAGTTATACTTGTTCAAAGATGAACCTTATGAAATCGAACACTAAAACTTGATGGATTTAAAAACTCTTAGCTTGTTTTACCTTAAGTGGCTCATATAAACATGCTTAACATATCATAAGCTATCTTATTACTAGGGTACTCATTATAAGTCATGTACTTAAGTATGAATCGCAGGATAGGATATTTCATATATTGGAAAAATAGTTCATCTCCTAGGTTAGAAACATGCGGGGTATTACAATTTCGCCTCCTTGGGAACACTCGTCCTCGAATGGAAATTAACTGAGGTAGGAGAGATGGTAAGATGAAGTACGTACAAGACATACACTACTGAAACATTGGTTCATGACTTACATGAATGAAAGATGAGTACAACATACTAAAATGCATATCTAATGCATGGGAAGCTGATTCATGAATATAAGACTGAGGATTCTAGTAAAGTGAGTTTTCTCACAATGAGAATGCATATCTGATGCATAACTGAAAGGCTAAATCCATGCATATATTATTCATGATTACATGACTGACATGATATGTAAATATATGAGTGAAAAAACTGATAAATAGTACTTTCTCTATAAAACACGTATATCTAAGGCTTGAATCTGACTGAGCTAATTCATAAAATCTTTACTGATTATGCCATGGCACTTGATAATTAATTTATAACAGGAATATGAAAGAATCAAGAAAAGGTTGGGTATCTCCCCCTTGGCACACTATGTCCATCTACTTTAATGTTCATGTTATTCAGTCAGTTAGTATTGTTCATGCATATGAACCCCATGCATTCAGCCTACCTCACTTTACATACCAGTACATTCTGATGTACTGACACATAATTTTCCTGTGAGCTTTAGTGTTTTATAACATAGGTTCGGATGCTTAAGTTTTTGATCGCACTTAGCTTCAGATTCAGCCAACAATTATATATTTACAGTTAGTCCTCATCATTCGAAGATTGCATGATAATTTCATTACTTCATTTTTTTGTTTTAGTAGGTGGAATTAGTTGGGGACATGTCCTATCAACTCCATAGTTTTCAGACAGTTTAGATGCTTTTATACTAGCATGTTCAGACAGTTTAATTCAGTTTTGGTATTGTTATACCATGTTTCCAGATGTTATGTTTTATCATATATTTGAACCTTATGGCCTTTAAACCCTTTTATTCCATATTTATACAATATATTATGCAGTGCTCAATTATAAATATTAGTAATGGGTTAGCGTGTGGTCCTTCAGGTTTGCTAGCATCATGTAGCATTCTGGGTATCATATTTGGGGCGTTACACTTGATTTCTTAAAGATTTTAGATGGAAGGGGGTGTTTGCGATTGTAATTGCACCACACACAATTTCCTAATCAAGTCAACAACTTAAGCCTTTGTCTTACCTTGTAGATTTCTGACACGACCCAACTAGGGGCCTTGTCGTAATGCGCATCCCAGGTCCAACCGAGAGCTGGGACCACCAATGTTACCCAACCCAACCTCCAACCTCCTATTTTAAGTTGGATGAATTTAGAGTTGATACCAAGGTAGTTTAATAGATCACATGAAGAATCTGGGATAGGATCACAACCATGACTAGCCCAACTAAGTCCAGCCATCCCACACTAGCCATTTAACTTTACCAAACCATTTCAAAGGCCATAATCCAGGCCATAACCAGTAAGTTCTAAGATATAATATAATTTATCCAAAAATAAAATAAGATCAAAAAATCAATAATCTCATCAATTGATATCATCCCCAATGTCAATATCAATACTAAAGATGACACTAATACTAATCCTGCCCATTCCAACTCATAGCAGTACCAAAAAGACTCTTACCAAAAGAGTAATAAAATTTGATTTGGTCATGCCCCTAGCAATGGCCAAAGCTAGTATCCTAAATAAAATCTAAGTGTCTAGAAATATCCATAGCATGAAATAGATCCTTCCAAAAGGATGGAAGCTCACAAATTTAGTATGATATTGATCCCGAAGTCAATCACTATGTAGGCGGAGTAGAATGGTCAGTTCCTGCATAGTGTGAGTATATAACTACCAGTAGATAGGTTAGAATGTGAACACTAGCATAAAATTAGGATAAGGATAAAATAAAAACATTTATAAAGCTAAGTAAAAACCATCCAAACGCACAAAACCATATATATATAACAATTCTCAGAAAGGGGATCAAGTTTAGCATGCATTTAAAACCTTTACTTGGGTTGTGTAGCTTTGTCATCCTAAACCACCCATGGGCTATATAGGTTCAGCTCTCCCTACTGAAAGTGCCCCAGTTAGTGTAGCCACATGACCAGGGATGAAAACCTAGTATGACTATTAAATCCCTCAAAATATAGTGTGACATCATGAAGACGTTAACCAAATCCACGCTTACATCGGCAAATATAAGTTTCCAATTTTGGTCCCCCCGGGACCTCTACCTTCTATGGGTTTGCTACACTTTCTGCCATAATTACCCAATTAAAACCATTACAAAACAACTACTCGATCCATTTACCATTTATTAACCAATACCATTAAGTGGTGGTATTGCCATACCGACCATACTTGCAATTACTATCCATAGCCAACCGTATATAGGTTTAAGGGGAGTACAAAGTACCCTTCCATTTACCATATTAAATAACTTGGAGTATTCCATATATCCCACAAGCATAAATATTTAGGTATTTAACTTTCCAAGCCATTTAAACTATTCATAATTCCTTTACCAAGTTTTGAAATAGGCAAAAGTTCTATTAAAAGTAGTCAATGTAATGAAAAAATTATTATAGACATTTTTTCAAACACATTACGGACATAATATAATCAAAACCAATTATAATTACCATTAAACCATTCCAATGCGATGAAATTATCCGACACCACCATTGATGTACATAAAGTATAATTAAAACTATGGGAAATTATAACCAACAACTGACTATAAAAACCCCTAATTCATATTTGAAAAAAAAATCATACAATCAATGCAGTCATGAAAACACTTATAAAAACCATGTTCTAGTTAGAATTAACAATGAGGGAAGAGAACATTCCTTAGAAAAAGATGAGGATGGAAAATAATCACCAAGACAAGCTCCAAATTAATATTGTAGTTAAAACCCTAGCTTCCCTTGACCAAAAGCTTTTGAGAGAATTATAGAGTGTTTTAGAAGAGTTTCTAAGTGTTAATGGATTGAATAATAAGGTAAATTACCTCCCAAGTAGGTTAGAAGTCGTGGGACCTTATTAGGATAAGTGGGGAGTGGTCTAGAATACCTCTACTTAAGTTGTACAAATCCCATCCCAGGAGTACAACTGACCCTCACGAGTCGTTGATTGGAATCCTCCACTCGTATCCTAACCTCAACCTTTAGATCCAACACTATGTAGCATACGTCTCATCCAAGCAAGTCTTATTTGAAGCATATGATCTATAAACCTATTAAATTAAACCCAATGATCATTTAGACACTTTCCACCACACAGGTCCATGGAATGACTCGTACCCTTATTTAAGACTTATGGTGAGCCACTCATACCAAGATCTAACCTAAGTAACCATGTCTTTGATTAAGTTAAGGAACCAAGCAATCTGTAACCACTTATATGACTCGTACCCCTAAGTCGTGTCCTTTCCATTAAGTAAAATCCATCCAACCAAACAACACTGGTCAGCATACGACCAGACCATACCATTCGTACCCCATCATATGGCTTGTTCCCATAATTTGTATTAGGTCTAGACACCAAACTTCTAGGAAATATTTTAAGGGTCAAAACCCAGAGTGTTATAATTTCATACTACTAACCAGACCATATGGATAGTTAATTTTAGTCCTTGGCATAAATATGATCCTAAATACGAAAGACATAGGTAATCAACTTCTCTTACATTTGTGCCCTTGATGACATGGGTACTCAGACTTTCCCAGCATCTATAACTCAAAACCCAATCACGATGCTTTCCTATTAAGAATATTGCAACTCAATACATCATAGGGAAAATCTCATCTAAAATTTAAGAAACAAAGGTATCCTTACACCCCCCCATCTTATGGACTTGAAGTGCCCCCACTGATGATAAATTATGAAGTATTAGGGGTAGGAGGGACATCCTTGAGAAATTGTCAAACTGTCCCTCAATGAAGTGATCACGGTATGAGGATTCACTATTACATTCACACAATCACAGTAAACAGATCATGATTATGGTAATCAAGGCTGAAATTCCCTATTTCTGCTCTATATTGATTCCTGGACAGCTACCATCTTCTAGCTCATTTTCCCTTATTTTTCTAGACATTAATTTGAGTGAAAAACACCTATAAAATATTGAAACAAAAGAAATTAGAGAAAGATGGTTTGCCTCCCATCAAGTGCCTAATTTAACATCTCAATATGACTCTCCTTCTTTATGATGTGGAATCCTTAAAGAGAGCAATTTATTCTTTGGATACCTTGGGACCTTTCACATTGTAGTGCTTAACCTATTGACCATTCACTACAAAATTCTTTCTTTCATGATCTTCCATATAGATGGCACCTCTAGGGTAGATGTTAGAAATCACAAATAGTCCTAACCATTTATAATGAAGATTACCTGCAAGATGTTTCAAATTAGAGTTGTAAGAGAGTACACTTTCTCCAACATAGAATTCTGATCGTAATATTCAAGCATCATACTATTTATTCATTTTCTCCTTATATAATGTGGAGCTTTTATAAGCCTCGAATTGGAAATCTTCCAGCTTGTGGAGTTTTGTAACTCAAGCCTAGGTGGCTACTCCCCAATTCATGTTTAATATCTTTAAAGTACACAAGTCTTTATGCTCATGCTCAGCAAGTAAATGACATGTCTTTAAAAATACCAATTGGTAGGGTGACATGCTAGTTGGGGTTTTTTAGGCCGTTCTATAAGCCTCAAATGCCTCGTCAAGTTGCCCTTCCCAGTTGGTGCGGCCTATACGTACCATTTTCTCAAGTATTACTTTGATTTCTCAGTTTTAAACTTAAAATAGGCCACTCGTTTGGGGGTGATATAGGGTATCTACTTTGTGTTTAACTCCATACTTCTTAATAAGGGCCCCAAATACCCAGTTAAAAAATATGAGACTGCATCATTAATGATGGAACATAACGTTTCGAACCTTGTGAAGATGTATTTTTTTAAGAAGGAGGTAATGATTTTATTCTCATTATTTGTAATTTCCATAGATTCCACCCATTTATAAATATAATCAACTGATACCAAAATATATTTCTCTCCCAAAGAGCTCTAAAACGTACCTATAAAGTCAAATCCCCACATACCAAAGAGTTCAACTTTGAGGTTAGGTTTAAGGGGCATTTCATGACTTTATGAGATACCACCTTGCATTTGACATTAGTGACATTATTTCACCCGCACAATGGCATCCTGATTAATGGAGGGCCAATTATACCCATATTGAAAGATTTTAGTAATGGTATGGATCCCTCTATGGTGACCCTCGTAAGGTTAGGAGTTGCAAGCTTCAAGGAAATCATTCATCTCAGCCTCCAGAACACATCATCGAATAACACTATCCACACACTCCCAAAATAGGAATGGCTCATCCCCAAAATATTTATTAGCATCAAACAAGAACCACTTCTTTTAATGGTTGCTAATACCATAAAAAATACACCACTTTCCTTATAGTTGGCATAGTTGGCATACCATGATATGTTTTTTCCTGCAATAGACATGACTAATTCGTCGATAAAAGCATCATCTATTGCGATTTCTTTATGTCTTTCATGAATACCGTCAAGATGTGAGAGATAGTCGACCACTTAGTTTTTGTAACCCTTTTGATTATTTACCTTAAAGTTGAATTCTTGAAAAAAACAAAATCCATCTAATTACATGCGGTTTTTCTTCCTTCTTGTCCATAATGTACTTAAGGGCGGCATGACCTGTTTACACGTATTGGAGATGGTTGTATCCTTAAATACAACCATCTTTACGTCGATGTGAACTTGTTGTAATGCCTCGATTTTCAAAACTGGAATACTACACGGTGCTCATGACCACAAGCTAACCCATGACTAATATTTGTACCTGCAAGTGCATAATATACATATAAAATATGGAAACATGAACAAAAAGGGTGTAAGGTTCAATCTTGAATAATTAAATATCTAAAATAAGGTGGTATAACAGTACCAAAACAAAACTAAAAATAATAAAGTCTAAATCTAAAAACTTTATAATAGTCTGAAAGCCTCTATACTGTTTGAATAAGGAGTTGAAGGAACATGTCTCCAACTAATTCCCCAAACTAAAAATAAACTAAAATACTGGAATAATAAATATAACCATCATGTCCTCGAAAGATGAGGACTCACTACTTACTGAACCGCTACTGCTAATCTGGAATCTGCACCTCAGAACCTATGGTGTAACATAAAAAGAAAGCACCATAGCGCAAATGCATCAGTACAACTAAAGTACTGAGTATACGTGGGGGTAGGCTAAATGCATGGGGTATATATGACTAAACACGCCGACTAATATGAATGTGAGAATACATATATACATACATTTCATACATAACTGTTACTGAACTCGTGGAGATACTAACTACTTGAGTTTGAACTTTGACAACATGAGTTTCATGATACTGACATACTGAATAAATGATAACATGGATGACTGTACCTAACAGTCCTAATTCTGGGTAAAACTATCTGAGTTCCGAAATATATCTGAACATCTAAGTCTGAGATCAGTCCTAGCTAACAAGTGATCTCTGAAACTGATAGTTAGAATATTTGACTGAATTTGAGATTGAGATCAATACTATCTGTCGAGTGACATCTAAATCTAATAATAAGGATATGAATATGGGACCAAGCTTATCTAATGGGATAGTCCAGGAATCAATGGAACTATTTGAGTTCCTTACTGAGATAGATGATAGTATCTAACAGTCCTGATTCCTGATTACTACTTAGAAGACTGATACTGAAACTGTAACTGTAACTGTGACTATGGGAGGTAGTAATCTAACCGACATGCCCCGATACTATATTTGTAAGGGTCCAATATTTGCCCTGATTGAAAGGTTATCAATATCGTTCCACGGGTAGAGACCTCTACTATGGTCAAGCCTCTCTGACGGGTGATCTTGAATAGAAAATCAAGCCTAAGGCAATATAATAGTCAAGTATAGCCTTAATCTGATAGGTGACTCCTGTCCTGCACTGGCTATGCAGTTCTGGAGTACAGGGTTGCTGCTAACGGCTCTACGTTTATAATAAGAAAAACCACCATACCAGTACTCGCTCGGTTCTAGTCCTTACTCCCAACTAAAAGACTCTAAAAAGATTAACTACGCTGAACTGACAAACTAAACTAAACTAATTTAAAAACTGAATAACTGAGCTGATAATATTTTGTTAGCTGAACTAATCTAAATTCACTGAGTTCTGTTGACTAATAAAAAAGCTACTTGAGATTTGATGTCGGGCTAAGAGTACTAAAACAATTGGGACTACAGAACTACTAAGATTTCTGAGTTTTTCTGAGTCACGTGATTAATTGAAATATATGGAGCATAGCTTGACTGAGGATGTCTTGAAATAAGACACTAGCTCTAGGCACACAACTATAGTTTTTGAGTATAAGTACCCCTAGGACTCGATGGAAGGAAACTGACACACTTGACTGACTTGATCATAAGAGTAGAGTCCACAATTCATAATACCATAAGTAAGGATTTGATATTAAGAATAATTCTCAACAAACTATCACATGATCGGGAATGTACACAACATGTATATACTTGCATGGCTTCAATAACATGGTCATTCCATATCATAAAAAAATCATGAGCATCTCATACAACATCTTCAATTCAAGACAATAGCATGGGGATCACGTTGAATATAAACTTAGAACATGGAATTGTCATTTAGGACTTTTTATATTATAAAAGCTTGATTTCTATTCCCTTAGGTATTTTCACAAAGACCTTACCTTCACATCTTAGGCATAGGTGGATTCATCAAGATTACAAATATTAAACCACCAATTTCACATATTTATGCATTAAATACCAGCATATCCTCACACAAAGCCTACAAAGATCCCATCTTAGGCATCATCAAACTCCAACCACATGAACATCAACTACCAACAACATAAACATCATAATACATAATTTGGAAGATGGTTCTTGAGCTTTATGGACGAAAGTAGTCAATGAATCAACTCATGCATAACTTAGAAGGAATATTTATGATGATTGACGGAGGAATTTTCTTGAAATTAAATCTTCAAGCTTAATTATGCCACCCTAGTTTTTTTTCACTTTTATTGCTCTTGGATGATGAACTTAAGATGTTAGTAGGGTGGAAATGTATGTAGGAGCTATATATTTTGTAGGGTTAAGTTTATGGACGTGTAAGGAGTGTTAAAAGACTTAATTATCCTAAAAATAAATTAAAACGGATTGTTTAAGTCACTTGAAACCATAAGATATCTGCCACATCTGATATCGCATATATTTACATAGGCGCCGCATATGATATCGACTAAATTTTCATAGGCGCCGTGTATGATCTCCTATATCTACATAGGCACCGCATATGATATCGCCTTTATCTACATGGGCGCCACATGTGGTATCACATATATTTACATAGGCGTCGTATATGCTATCGCATATTCTTTCCAGTGGCCATATACGATTGGTTCAGCGATTCACTATACTTCGCAAAGCTATAACTCCTAGCTCGAGTGTAGGATTTTGATGAAATTGGTATTGTTGGAAAGATACTCAGATTCTCTATTATTTAGTGGTTATAAATATGAAGAAATACGACATTAAAATCGAGTTATACTTGTTCAAATATGACCCTTACAAAATCGAACACTAAAACTTGATGGATTTAAAACTCTTAGCTTGTTTTACCTTAAGTGACTCATATGAACATGCTTAACGTATCATAAGCTATATTATTACTAGGATACTCATTCTAAGTTATGTGCTCAAGTATGAATCACAGGATAGGATATTTCATATGTAGGAAAAATGTTTCATCTTTTAGCTTAGCAACATGTGGGGTATTACAATATCTCCCCCTTGGGAATATTCGTCCTCGAATGGAAATTAACTGAGGTGGGAGAGATGGTAAGATGAAGTACGTACAAGACATACACTACTAAAACATTGGTTCATGACTGACATGACTGAAAGATAAGTACAACATACTGAAATGCATATCTTATGCATAGGAAGCTGATTCATGAATATAAGACAGAGGATTCTACTAAAGTGAGTTTTCTCAGAATGAGAATGCATATCTAATACATAAATGAAAAGCTAAATCCTTGCATATATTATGCATGATTACATGACTTACATTATATGTAAATGTATAAGTGAAGATACTGATAAATAGTACTTTCTCTAGAGAACACATATATCTAATGCCTGAATATCTGACTGAGCTGATTCGTGAAAGCTTTACTGATTATGCCATGGCACTTGATAACTAATTTATAACAGGAATATGAAAGAATCAAGAAAAGGTGGGGTATCTCCCCCTTGGCACACTATGTCCATCTAGGAATGTTTACCTTGCTGAGATACTGGGGTGATGCATAGGGAATCTACGAACTAGATTATAACTACACATAGGAGAGTTGAGACTAATGCATGATGCATGAATTGAACGAGACCTGCTAATGTTACTAACTAAATTATGTGGAAACATAAGCTTAAACGATCGCAAAATATCTAACAATGCATACAATGATCATGAAAAACTTCTAACGTACCTGAGTTTAGGTTGGGGAAACTTTCTGGATCATGGTGAGTCTAGAGTAAATAGAGTCAATTCTAACGCTGACCACAATTGGTGCTGGGATTTGCAGCCTGCTCAAGCGAATCTCTACCTTTCAAAGATAACACTCTACACTCCCACATTCTGTGGCCTGGCTTACCAGACCAAGAATATACCTGACTATTAGCTCTGCATGCACTCAGATGATTTTTGCCAGACTCTTCACAAAGAGGATAAGTACGCTAACTTCTACCACTATTCTAGGCTTTGGATCCTGGTGCCCCATCATGACTAAAATCTCCAGCGTTAGGTGTGGGCACACTAGCTAAAGATGAAACAGGGGCTTAATTTTTCTTACTATCGTGAAAATGATTACCAACCTATGACCCAGCCAGATAAAAGTTGTAACTAGCTATTCTAAATCTCTTATTAGATCTCTCCCTCTCCTTAGACTTATCTACCTCTATCTCCTGAGCATGCATCATTCATATAGCAAGGTCCATATCCCTATTGAGCATAGCAGTTCTACACTATTTCAATACTATCCTAGATACACCAGTCACAAACTTAGTCATACTCGCTCTGAGGTTAGCTATCAAGTCAGGAGCATACTTAGCTAACTGGTTTAACTTAAGACAATACTCCTTCACTATGGAGCCTTGTCTCAAGTTTATAAACTCTTCTACTATAGCTTCTCTCATCTCTAATAGGAAAAACTTATCTAAAAAGGCATCCTGAAATATCTTCCAAGTCATGGGAGTTGCATCTTCCCCTCTACTCTTGTTCCACAACACTACCCAATCATGAGCACTATCTTTTAGCCTATAGGACGCTAAATCCATACTCTGCTCCTCTGACACGTGCATGAATTGGGTGATCTTCTTTAACTCTTCTAGATATAGCTGTGGGTCCTCACCTATTACTGACCTAAAGAATTCTGAAAGGTTCATTCTCATAAAATTTCTTATTCTATCTACAGCTGAATCCCTATCTTGCTGGGGTAGGGCTGCAGTATGTTGGTTGCACTAAACACTAGTGGTCACAACTTGGGCTAGCACCTAAAAAGCTGCCCAAAATTTTGCATATGACACATTCTCATTCAAAAGATCTGCGGGCTGTGGGGCTGACTGATTCCCTATTCTCTTCTTAGAATGCATGTTTTGCAAACAGAAATGGAACAAGGATTAAACTGAGACTTCAACTTCAGCTTTTGCTCACTGGCACAATATGAGTACTGAAAGAAGGGAAACTATTCCTAAAACATCTTAAAGCCTCTTGTACATAAATGTGGCGCACAACACACCCATGTACAAGACACTACTAGTGCAGCTTTCAGACTTCCTAGGACTCTATTGAACCTTAGGCTCTAATACCAATTTTATAACACCCCGATTTTCTGAACCGTAATGCTACATGGTGCTCATGACCCCGAAGGACCACAACCTAACCCATGACTGATATCTGTACCTATAATTGCATAATATACATATAAAATGCTGAAACATGAATAAAGAGGGTAAAAGGTTCAATCTTGAATAGTAAAATATCTGAAATAAGGTGGTATCATAGTACCAAAACAAAACTGAAAATAATAAAGTGTAAATCAAAAAATTCTATTATCGTCTGAAAGCCTCTAAACTGTCTGAATAAGGAAAAGGAACATGTCTCCAACTAACTCCCTAAACTAAAAATAAACTAAAATACTGGAATAATAAATGTAACGATTATGTCCTCGAAAGATGAGGACTCACTGCTTACTGAACTAGTATTGCTGATTTGGAATCTGCACTTCAGAACCTATGGTGTAACATAAAAATAAAGCACCATAGTGCCAATGTGTCAGTATAACTAAAGTACTGAGTATACGTGGGGGTAGGCTAAATTCATGGGATTTATATGCATGAACATGCCGACAAATATGAACGTGAGAATACATACATACATACATACATAACTGCTACTAAACTTGTGGAGATACCAACTACTTTAGTTTGAACTCTGATATGATGAGTTTTGTGATACTGAGATACTGAACGATTGAAAACATGGATGACTGTATCTAACAATCCTAATTCTGGGGAAAACTATCTGAGTTCCAAATTGTATCTGAACATCTAAGTCTCAGATTAGTCGTAGCTAAAGAGTGATCTCTGGAACTGATAATGAGAAAACTTGACTAAATCTGAGATTGAGATCAAGCCTATCTACAGGGTGTCCTTAAGATCTAATAATAAGCATTTGACTATGGGACCAAGCCTATCTGACGGGATGGTCCAAGAATCAATGGAACTTTCTGAGTTCCTTACTGAGACCGATAACTGTATCTGACAGTCCTGATTCCTAATTTCTACTCTGAAGACTGAAACTGAGACTATAACTGTAACTGTGACTGTGGAAGGTAGTAACCTAACCGACATACCCTAATACTGTACTGGTGGGGTCCAATCTTTACCCTGATTGAAGGGTGTCAATATTGTGCCATGAGTAGAAACCTCTACTATGGTCAAGCCTCTCTGACGGGTGACCTTGAACAGGAAATCAAGCCTAAGGAAATATAATAGTCAAGTATAGCCTTAATCTGATGGGTGACTCCTATCTTGTGCTGGGTACATAGTTCTGGAGTACAAGGATTACTTCTAACAGCTCTGCCTTTATAACGGGAAAAACCACCATCCCTGCACTCGCTTGGTGCTAGTCCCTACTCCAAACTAAAAGACTCTAAAAAGATTAATAGCGCTGCACTGACTAACTGAACTGAACTGATTTGTAAGCTGATTAACAGAGTTGATAATATTTTTCTTAGATGAGCTAAGGTGAATTCACTGAGTTTCATTGATTGACGGAAAAGCTACTTGAGATCTGTAGTCTAACTGAGAGTACTGAAACTATTGGGACTACTAAACTACTGACAATTCTGAGTTTTTTTTAGTCACATGACTAACAGAACTCTATGGATCATTGCTTGACTGAGAATGTCATGAATCATGACACTAGCTCTAGGCACACAACTATAGTTCTTGGGTACAAGTACCCCCAGGACTCGATGGAAGGAAACTGACACACATGAGTTACTTGAATAAAAGAGTAGAGTCCACAATTCAAAATATCATAAGTAAGGATTTCATAATAAGAATGATTCTCAACAAACTCTCACATGATCGAGAATGCAAACAACATGTATATATTTGCATGGCTTCAATAACATGGTTATTCCATATCACAACAATATCATGAGCATCTCATACAATATATTCAATTCAATACAATAGCATTGGGATCACGTTGAATATAAACTTAGAACATGGAACAGTCATTTAGGACTTATTATGTCATAAAAGCATGATTTCTATTTCCTTAGGTATTTTCACAAATACCTTACATGTACATCTTTGGCATAGGTGGAGTTATCAAGATTACAAATATTCAACAACCAATTTCACATATTTATACATTAAATACCACTATATCCTCACACAAAACATACAAAGATCCCATCTTAGGCATCATCAAAGTCAAACCACATGAACATCAACTACCAACAATAAAAACATCATAATACACAATTTAGAACATGGTTCTTGAGATTATTGGATGAAAGGAGTCCATGAATCAAGTCACGTATACCTTAGAAGGAAGATTCTTGATGATCGATGGAGGAATTTCCTTGAAATTGGATCTTCAAGCTAAAGTATGCAACCCTAGTTTTTTTGTTCTTTTAGTGCTCTGGGATGATGAACTTAAGATATTAGTAGGGTTTTAATGTAATTATGAGTTATGTATTTCATAGGGTTAAGTTTAGAGACGTGTAGGGAGTGTTAAAAGACTTGAAACCATAAGATATGCGCCGCATATGATATCACATATATTTACATTGGCGCCGCATATGATATCGCCTAAATTTACATAGGCGACGCATATGATATCGCCTATATATACATAGGCACCACATATGATATCTCCTATCTGTACATAGGCACCACATACGCTATCACCTATATTTACATAGGCGCCGCATATGCTTTCCAGTGGCTATGTGCGATTCTTTAGGCGACGCACTTACTTCTTAAAGCCATAACTCCAAGCTCGGGTGTTGGATTTTGATGAAATTGGTATCGTTGGAAAGCTAATTCATCTATATATAATTTGGTAGGTAGAAATATGCAGATATACCACATTAACATCGAGTTATACTCATTCAAATATGACGATTACAAAATTGAACACTAAAACATGATGGATTCAAAAACTCTTAGCTTGTATTACCTTAAGTGACTCATATGAACATGTTTAATGCATCATAAGCTATTTTTTCGCTAGGATACTCATTGTAAGTCATGTACTCAAGTATGAATCACAGGATAGGAGATTTTGTATGTAGAAAAAATTGTTCATCTCTAAGCTTAGAAACATGCTGGGTATTACAATATCTCCCCACAGGGAACATTCATCTTTGAATGGAAATTAACTGAGTCGGGAGAGATGATAAGATGAAGTACGTACAAGACATACACTACTAAAACTTGGGTTCATGACTGACCTAACTGAAAGCTGAGCATAATATGCTGAACATGCATATCTGATGCATGGGAAGCTAATTCTTGAATATTAGACTGAGGATTCTAAAAAGGTGAGTTTTCTCAAAATGAGAATGCATATATGATGCACAACTGAAAGGATGAATCCCTGCATATCACATGCATGATTACATGACTGACATGATATGTAAATATATGAGTGAAGATACTGATAAATAGTACTTTCTCTACTGAACAGGTATATCTAATGCCTGAATATATGACCGAGCTGAATCTTGTAATCTTAAATAATTATGCCATGACACTTGATAACTAATTTATAACGGGAACATAAAGGTATTAAGAAAAGATGGGTTATCTCCTCTTTAGGACACTATGTCCCTCTAGGAATGTTTACCTTGCTGAGATACTGGGTGATGCACATGGCATATATGAGCTAGATTATAACTAAACATTGGAGAGCTCAGACTACTGCATGATGCATGAACTGAACTAGACATGCCAATGTTACAGACTAAATCATGTGGAAACATAAGCTCAAATGAGCGCAAGATATCTAACAATGCATACAATGATTATGAAAAACCTGTAACGTACCCGAATCTAGGTTGGGAAAACATTCTGGATCATGGTGAGTCTTCAATGAATAGAGTTTATTCTGACGCTGACCACTATTGGTGTTGGGATTGGTGGCCTTCTAACATGAATCTCTACCTTTCAGAGCTACCACTCTACACTCCTGCATTCTATGGCCGGGCTTATCGCACCCAAAACATACTTGACTATTAGCTCTGCATGCACTTAGATGATTTTTGCCACACTCTCTACAAAGCAGATAAGTATGCTCACTTCTAACACTACTCTGGACTTTGGAGCCTGGTGCCCCACCATGACTAATATTTCAAAAGTTAGGTGTGGGCACATTAGCTGAAGATGGAATAGGGGCTAAAATTTTCTGACTATAGTGAGAACGATTACCACCCTGTGACCCAGCTAGAGAAAAGCTTTTACTACCTCTTCTGGATCTCTTATTAGATATCTCCCTTTCATTAGACTTATCTGCCTCTATCAACTGAGCATACATTATTAACCTAGAAGGGACAATGTCCTTATTGAGCATAGTTGTTCTACATTCTTTCAATATTAACCTAGACACACCAGTCTCAAACTTACTCATAGTCGCTCTAGGGTCAACTATCAAGTTAGGAGCATACTTAGCTAACTGGTTCAACTTAAGACAATACTCCTTCACTATCATGAAGCCTTGTCTTATGTTCATAAACTTTTCTATCTTAGCTTCTCTCACCTCTAACAGGAAAAAATTATCTAAGAAGGCATCTTGGAATATCTACCAAGTCATGGGACTTGCATCTTTCCCTCTACTCTTCTTCCACAACACTACCCAATAATGAGCAATATCTTTCAGCCTATAGGATGCTAATTCCACACTCTCCTCCTCTGACACATGCATAATTTGGGTGATCTTCTTTATATCTTCTAGATATAGCTGTGGGACCTCACCTATTACTGACCCAAAGAATTTTGGAGCATTCATTCTCATAAAATTTCTGATTCTGGCTGCAGTTGAATCCCCATCTTGCTGGGGTAGGGTTGCATTCTATCGGTTATGTTGAACACTAGTGGTCACAGCCTAGGCTAGCACCTAAAAAGCTGCTCGAAATTTTGCATGTGACACATTCTCATTCAAAGGATCTGTGGGCTGTGGGGCTGACTGATTCCCTGTTCTCTTCTTAGGAGGCATGTTCTGCAAATAGAAGAGAAACAAGGATTAAATTGAGAGTTCAACTTGATCTTTTACTCACTGGCGCAATATGAGTAATGAATGAAGGGAAACTATTCCTAAAATATCTTATAGCCTCCTTTACATAATGTGGCGTGCAACACACCCATGTACAAGACACTACTAGATGCGGCTTTCAGACTTCCTAGGACTCTATTGACCCTTAGGCTCTAATACCAAGTTTGTAATGCCCTGATTTTCTGAACCAAAATGCTACATGGTGCTTATGACCCTGAAGGACAACAAGCTAACCTATGACTGATATCTGTACCTGTAACTACATAATATACATATTGCAGAAACATGAACAAAGAGGGCGTAAGGTTCAATCTTAAATAATAAAATATCTGAAATAAGGTGGTATCACAGAACCAAAACAAATCTAAAAATACTAAACTCTAAATCTGAAAACCCTATAATCATCTAAAAGCCTCTACACTGTCTGGATAAGGAGTTGAAGGAACATGTCTCCAACTAACTCCCTAAACTGAAAATTAATTAAAATACTAGAAGAATAAATGTAACGACCATATCCTCCAAAGATGAGGACACACTGCTTACTAAACTGCTACTGCTGATCTGGAATTTGCACCACCGAACCTATGGTGTAACATAAAAAGAAAGAACCATATCGCAAATGCGTCAGTATAACTAAAGTACTGAGTATACGTGGTGGTAGGCTAAATGCATGGGGTTTATATGCATGAACATGATAACTAATATGAACTTTAGAATACATACATACATACATACGTAACTACTACTGAACTCGTGGAGATACTAACTACTTGAGTTTGAACTCTGACAACATGAGTTTCGTGATACTGAGATACTGAATGACTAATAACATGGATGACTGTATCTAACATTCCTAATTCTCGGAAAAACTATTTGAGTTCCAAACTATATCTGAACATCTAAGTCTGAGATCAAGCCTAGCTAACGAGTAATCTCTCAAACTGATATTGAGAATACTTGGCTGAATCTGAGATTGAGATTAAGCCTGTCTGTCGGGTGTCCTCTAGATCTAATAATAAGAATCTGAATATAGTACCAAGACTATCTAATGGGATGGTCCAAGAATTGATTGAACTATCTGAGTTCCTTATAGAGATCGATGGCTATATCTGATTGTCCTGATTCCTGATTTCTACTCTGAAGACTGAAACTGAAATTGCAACTGTAACTGTGACTGTGGAAGGTAGTAACCTAATCGACATGCCCTAATACTGTACTGGTGGGGTCTAATCTTTGCCCTGATTGAAGGGTGTCAATACCGTGCTATGGGTAGCGACCTTTACTATGGTGAAGCCTCTCAGACGGGTGAACCTGAATAGAAAATCAAGCCTAAGGCAATATAATAGTCAAGTGTAGTCTTAACCTGATGGGTGACTCCAGCCCTACGTTGCCTACATAGTTCTGGAGTACAAGGATTGTTGCTAATGGCTCTACCTTTATAACGGGAAAAACTGCTAGCCCTGCACTCACTCGGTGCTAGTCCCTACTCCCAACTCAAAGACTCTAAAAAGATTAACTGCACTAAACTGACTAACTAAACTGAACTAATTTATAAACTGATTAATTTAGTTTATAATATTTTCTTAGCTGAACTAAGCTGCATTCATTGAGTTTCGTAGACTGATGGAAAAGCTACTTGAGATCTGAGGTCTAACTGAAAGTACTGAAATTACTGGGACTAGTGAAGTACTGAGATTTCTGATTTTTTCTAGTCACATGACTAACTGATATCTATGGAGCATAGCTTGACTGAGGATGTCTTGAAACATGACACAAGATCTCGCCACACAGCTATAGTTTTCGGGTGAAAGTATCCCCAAGAATCGATCGAAGAAAATTGATACACATGACGGACTTGATCATAAGAGTAGAGTCCGCAATTAACGATATCATTAGTAAGGATTTCATAATAAGAATGATTCTCAACAAACTATCACATGATCTGGAATGCACACAACATGTATATACCTGCATGGCTTCAATAACATGGTCATTCTATATCACAACAATATTATGAGCATCTCATACAACATCTTCAATTCAAGACAATAGCATGGGGATCACGTTGAACATAAACTTAGAACATGGAATAGTCATTTAGGACTTATTATGCCATAAAAGCATAATTTCTATTCCCTTAGGTACTTTCACAAACACCTTACATGAACATCTTAGGCATAGGAGGATTCATCAAGATTACAAATATTCAATCACTAATTTCACATATTTATAAATTAAACACCACTATATACTCACACAAAACATACAAAGATCCCATCTTAGGCATCATCAAAATCCAACCATATGAACATCAACTACCAATAATATAAACATCATAATACATAATTTAGAACATGGTTCTTGAGATTATTGGATGAAAGGAGTCCATGAATCAAGTCACGCATACCTCAGAAGGATGATTCTTGATGATTGACGGAGGAATTTCCTTGAAATTGGATCTTCAAGCTTAATTATGTAACCATAGTTTTTTTGTTCTTTTAGTGCTCTTGGATGATGAACTTAAGATGTTAGTAGGGTTGTAATGTAATTAGGAGCTATATATTTCATAGGGTTAAGTTTAGGGATGTGTAAGGAGTGTTAAAAGACTTAATTACCTTTAGAATACCTCAAAACAGAGTGTTTAATTCACTTGAAACCATAAGATATGCGCCGCATATGATATCACATATATTTACCTAGGCGCCGCATATGATATCGCCTAAATTTACATAGGCGACGCATATGATATCACCTATATCTACATAGGCACCACATATGATATCGCCTATATCTACATAGGCGCCAGATATTCGATCCCCTATATTTACATATGCGCCGCATATGCTTTCCAATGGCCATGTGCGATTGGTTAGGCGATGCACTCTACATCGCAAAGACATAACATCTAGCTGGGGTGTTGGATTTTGATGAAATTAGTATCGTTGGAAAGCTAATACAATTCTATATAATGTTTGGGGTAGAAATATGTAGAAATACTACATTAACATCGAGTTATACTCGTTCAAATATGGCCCTTATGAAATCAAACACTAAAACTTGATGGATTTAACCACTCTTAGCTTGTATAACCTTAAGTGACTCATATGAACATGCTTAACGCATCATAAGGTATCTTATCACTAGGATACTCAATGTAAGTCATGTACTATAGTATGAATCACAGTATACGAGATTTCATATATAAAAAAAATGGTTCGTCTCCTAGCTTAGAAACATGTAGGGTATTACACTTGTTGGATGACCCTTTGGTAGGAGTCAATACCCTTTGTGGGAAGTATTGACTTAAGCAAGCCTTGGTAAGACTCATCCATGAGGTGATAAACCTGATAGGTAATAATTTTTGCCAGAACAATGCCTTTCCTATTAGATAGAATGGGAAAAGGCATAACCAGATGGACTCCTGAGATATGTATGCAATATTAAAAGTAGCACAAACTTCTATAAAGTTCTTCAAGTGCAAATTTGGGTCCTCATGAGCTTTACCCCCCAAAAGTACCTTTAGATGAAGCAATTGTAGCATTATACTTGTGGTCATAAAGTACTCCATTTCCCTAAGTTAAGGGAGGGATCCGAGTAGCACTCTCATGATTTTCAAGATAATTCAAGCCATCTTGAATCATCATTATGCGTAATCAATAATGATTACCTAATCAAAAAAAAACAAAGAACTTAAATGAAAATCACCACGGGTATACCCAAGTACAAATAAAAACACACAATTGACATCTAGATTTTACTCTTCGGCAATGGCTCTATTTTGATAACATTCACCTATACCATCCAAAGAGATAGAGGTCAGTTTTTGCCAATAGCCCAAATTTTAATGAGGTCGAATCCATAAGAATTAAAATTTAAACTTCAAGTCCTATGGGTTCTTTAGTTACTAAAAAGATACCCAAATTCCAAACAAACTAATATACGTAATGTAAAGTATGAGTGGGGGGATGGTTTGGAATTTGATTTTATCAATATTGAGTTAAGCGATATGCTACACTGGCACTTTTTATTAAGAATTCAATTTAGGAGGAGTCTCGGGATTATATATTCCCAAGGGCATTATGTGCATGGGATCAAAATAGTTTAGCATGAGCTCTAATCGTTGAGTACATGATATGCTAGGCCAATAGTCTTTGGGATTAGTATGTCAAAAAACCCCAAAGATGTCACCCCCTGATTATTTTGATTACCTAACAATCGTATCAATAATCGTCTCCCAAAACCTCAAATTGGTATCCCTACCTAAAGGAAAATACCTATGACATAACTTCCTATCCATCTATCTTTATTTCCAAGATGGTAAAATCAATTAGACTACATCATCAATTGTCCACTATTGCTTTGTCCCCCTATAGTCCTCTTTCAAGGAAGCTATAGGGACCCAAGAGTTCATCCCTATCTCTTTTTAAAGGATGATGAGGGTTTTCTAGAGTTTAGAGTTTTCACTCAACAAACCCATAGACATAATTAGGGTTTTCACCCACAAATTCTAACTATTAATATCAAGAAATAGCGGAATCCATAATTAATAACAAAAAATAAAAAAACACACCATTACCCTCACACAATTTTACCTTACTTCAATATAAACCCAAGACTAGAGAAGTTAGCTACTCATTAAATGAATGAGAAAAAATATACCAAACAATTTATTAATGGCATCCATAGAAATGGAGTGTAAGAAAACTCTTCACTTTACACTCCAATTTAACTAACTTCAACTTGAAAATTTAAATACAAAGATGTTACGCAAATTTTGGGGTTCCATAAGTTTCTAATTTCTCAATCCTCTTATCTTTAATAATGTCGAAGGGAAAAAGAGTTTGGGTCTTTAATGGGAATTTTAAATTAACTATGGCATTTGAATGAATTACCCTTTGCTCATTAAAGCTGCTAGGCTCCTATCATATTGATAGTTTCACGATAAAGGTGATAGAGATCACTGCCTAAACTAGATGAGCATACTCTCTTTACCAACATTGACTGGCAGCAATCACTGCCAAAACTCCATGATCACATTTACATGACCTTCTTGACTGGCTGTGATCACGGCTAGAAAACCGCGATCATTGTAACTGAGCCTGATTAGTGCAGGATCTTCAACTGTGAACTTTTCTCTCATCATTGATCTCTTTTAGTTCCAATCCTTATTTTTCAATATTATATCTTGTATGCCTACAAAATGTGAAGATTAGTGCATTTAATCACACCTATGTCTCACTTATTCTTTCATAACATGGTATTGTGGATGAATGTTGAGTGAAAATAAGTGGTAAGTTCACCACTCATCATTACCCTAAGGTACGGAAAGTACCCATAACCCGTACCTTGAATAAATTCAACTAGGGTAATCAATAAACATCATATGACTTGGCATCATATACCTTATATCCTACCATACAACTGGTGTGATGCTCAGTCATATCTTAGATAGAAACCAACCCCTAACACACTGCCTAGCATATGAGAGAGAGGGCCATATTTATACCATAATATACCACTCATACCATTAAGTCATTCCTTCTATAGAGTACATAACTTAGGAAATTTTTCTAACGGTTCAAGTTTGAGGTGTTTTATTTCCCTAACTTGTGATTTTTGTAATGGTGATAACCCTAACACTATAATTTGAATTTGGTTTTAGTTATGGGAACTATAGAAATTTGTAAAAACTGAACTAGTCTTGAACTATTGCACAATATAAAAAGTATATGGAATAAAATGGTATGATTTACTAAACCAAGGAAGTCGGTGTTGACCAATATGTATTAATTTACAAAGGGAGTTATTTTCACCAAGTTAATCAAAATTGTTTAGTATAATTTGTTATCTTACAAGTGTAGATGGTATGATAATACCAATAATATATGCATAAAAATGTGTATTGTGATTCATCGAATGAGAATGTGGAACTATTTTTTTAATTGGGCTCTAATAAGGGTTTTGTAACTAATTTATGATATTACAGGTCTAAGTGAAGGATACTGGAAATTGCATTTGCTGATTTGGGGGTCAAAGTGACCAAGGAGGTTTGAGTCCCTCTTATTATTATTTCATTATTAGGGATGTTTGAGTCCCCCATAAATAATTATATGATCAGGTGCTTAAGTCACCTTTTTATACATTGGAGTGTTCATGTCCCATTTGTATATATATATATATATATGAGATTATTCTCTGGTTCACGCGGCTACATATAGCCCGTGGGAACTATTATATGACGGTTGTGCAAAAAAATATAAGTTAAGATTTTGAAAATCATGTTAAGACTTATTGTCTATCCCGACATGATATATATATATAGATTCTTATGGATTTGAATTTGATTATAAGCATTGGCTTTTGTAATATTTTAAATTATGGATCATATCATTATGTTATTCTTATTACTGTGTTACATGTTAGCGTTCACCCCATTGACAGTGTTCAGATGATATATCCCTATGAGATATAAAAATTGATCATACTTCTATTCGTCTCGCTCAGTGACTATGTGATCTGAGGATAACTTTTAATTTAGACTAAAGTGGTGAGCTTCAATACTTTGGAGGACTCCAATTCATGCTATTGATTTCTTTATGACTTTACTATTCTTTTGGTATTGGTTTTGGATATGGTTGAGGGCATGTTCCGATTAGATATTTTTTGGTTTGGATTAGTTGTTTTGTCGAACTACTGTGGGCATGGGCGGTGTTGGTATTTGAATTGATACTAGTATTAGTTTGTTGCTTTCTTTTGGATGGTTGTTTTTGGTTATAGACTTAATATAATATCTTTAAATTGATATTCTCTTATCTATTTATATGTTTGAAATTCAAATAAAATTGGATAGAGAGTTTTTCATTTGGTTAGGTAAAGGGGGTGATCATTGGTCCATGTAAGACATGAGATACTCATCACGGCCAGGACCCAATTTAGGTTGTGACAAAAGTGGTTTCAAATCCTAGGTTTGGTATCTTTGGGTGTCTGACAAACTCCATGTTGAGTAGAGTCTCTTTTATAAGTGTGTAGTATGCCATACTTATAAGGGAGAGGCTACAAGATATTTAGGAATGTTTCACTTTTTTGTTGTTCTGTTTTTAAGTAATAGAGTCTAAGGTCATTAGTCTCTCTAATTCCCGTTTTTTCAAATTTTAGATCATGCCTCTCTGATGATTTGAAGCTCATGGAGAATCCTCTATCCCACTTATGGATAATGATGATATTACAGATCCTGCTTATAGGGTACAGACTTAGTCTAGGGGTCCAGTTCCTGATTGCCCTACAGGAGTTTCGCTTGTCCTCTCTAGTACTCCTCGACCTCCTCAGGCTAATATATTGAATGTGGAATTTTTTAGTATATTCATATGTTGGCTCAGTTAGTACCTTCTCAGTCTTGGCATGTAGTTTCTGTTACTCCATCTTCTGAGGCCTTAAGAATTAGCAAGTTTATGAGGTAGAGTCCTCTTATGTTCACTGTTCTTAAGGTTATGGAGGATCCCTAAGTTTTCATTAATGAGATGGGGAAGATCTTCCGTGTTATCCATTCCACTAATATATAGGGTGTAGAATTTTTTTACCTATTAGCTATAGGATATAGCCTACCTATTGTATGAGGAATAAGAATAGTTTAGGGGAGATATTACCAAATCCGCATTGTAGGAAAATTTCCCTAGCATTTTTCTGGACCTCTTCTTTCCTTAGGAGTTAAGGGAGATAAAAATGGAAGAGTTTGATAATTTAAAGCAATGTAGGATGATGTTCATGGAGTATGACTTGAAATTCCATTAGTTTTCCTAATATGCTACTGAGTTAGAGTCTGGCATAAGGGCTAGAATGAGGAAGTTTGCCTCTAGACTATCCCATGATTTGATTCTAGAGAGTAAGGATGCCTTGTTGAACAAGGACATGTGTATCTTTAGATTGGTTGTATATATGAATCAGGTTGAGAAAGAGAAGAGGAAGTAGGCAGAGACAGGGAAAATACATAATAAGAAGTTTAGATTTTCTTATCAGGGTAGAGGTCAACATTATATGGTAGACATGATGGGAAGTGGTCTAAGTACAATTAGATAATTCCTGGATCCTACTCTAATGCTAGTGCTTCTTGTTGGAAGCCATCAGGTAACCGTCGTTCTCAAAATAATAGTGGATTTAGGGAACAGGATGCCCAATCTCAAGCTGGTGGGGCTCAATCTACTCTGTTATATTTTCCTTAGAGATTTTATGGGCTGATAGTTAGACTAGTCATCTGAAGAGGGATTGTCCTTCTAGAGTTTCTTTGGAGGCTAATAACATTCCTATTGTCATTCATCAGCTCTTTCACTAAAGGGTGCTACTTCTACTTCAAGCATCAGTACTAGACAAAATTGCTTGTACGCTCTTGCTACCCGTCTGGACTTTGAAGCATCACCTAATGTTGGTTATGGTATGTTATCACTTTTTTGTTGTTATGTGTATTGCTTATTTGATCCATGGTCTACTCTTTTTTCTGTGACCCAATTTGTGGCTGTTCATTTTGGTTTTGGTCCCATGTGTATCCCTTATCCCTTTTATATTTCAACACTGATGGGTGACTTTGTTGTTGCTAGAAGAGTCTATAAGGGTTGTATGGTATTTATAAGTGGTAAAGAAACTTTGGTATATTTTATAAAGTTAGACATGGTTGAATTTGATGTCATATTGGGGTTGGACTAGATGCATTCGTACTATGCCTACTTAGATTATTAAACCCGTAAGGTCATGTTTAAATTACCTAATGAACCAGTCATTGAGTGGGAACGAAGTTCTATTATGCCTAAGGGAATATTCATATCATATCTTAGAGCTCAAAAGTTGATTTCGAAGGGATGTATCTATCATTTGGTCTGAGTTAAAGATTCTAACTTAGAGGGTCCTTTATTGCGATCTATTCCCATAGTTAGTTAATTTTCTGAGGTCTTTCTTGATGACATTCTTGGTATCCATCCTGATAAGGAGATTTATTTTGGGATTAAACTTGTTTTGGACACTATTCCTTTCTCTAACCCTACTTATAGAATGGCTTCGTCAAAGTTGAAGGACCTTAAGGAATAGTTGATAGACCTCCTCAATAAGGGTTTTAATCATACTAGTGAATATCCGTGGAGTGCTTCGGTTCTTTTCGTACATAAAAAGTATGCTTTCTTTTGAATGTTCATTGATCATATTTAGTTGAAAAAGTTTATACTAGACTAATTTAAAGATCCTCCACCCTCAATAGTCTAGGAAGTGGCCTATTTCCTATTTCTTTATCTAGTCTAGTTCACTAGAGATTCCACAACATCCTTAATCTTAGGCTTAGACCTACAAGGCTTATCTTAGAATAGGCGGTGTCGAGTGACCCTTTAGTTTTTTTTTTCAAGAACCTCCCATCATTGGTTGTAATTTGGAGCCATAATTAACTGCTTAGAACTATTAGTCTATTAAGTAGGACAAGAATTAATAAATTAAAAGAAAAACTTATTTTTTCTAATAAAGATGATAGAACATAAAGTGGATGATGGTTTGTGGATAGATTTGTTGAACCATTTAATTTAGATAAAATTCCAATTAGGAATAGCATCAATGGACCATCAAAAGGGTGGTGATCCATGGATCCATCTATTGACTAGAACCTGTGAACTATGCATACTATTTATCAAGTTATATATCAGTCAGAGAACCGTGAACCAACTTATGATTCATTAACCTATTCATCACCTTAAGGTCTTGATTACAATGATGCAAGATCATGAAGATCGGCTATCCCAAAATTTAGGGATCATTCTACAATTCATGGGATCGTTTGTCAGTGTTAAACATAATTCAAATTCTTGAACTCTGCATCCCACAATTATTGTTATTAAGCCAAGTGATATGTTAATATCATTGCATAAAGAAAGACTCATAATTCAAGCCATGTGAATCTATTAAAATAGAGTTTTACTTATAAAAAATATGGGTCACTCAGACTTCACCCTTTTGATTAATTTTGATGACAACTTTAAGAGTTAGTAGGTAAAATAATTTTCGTTGGATGTGCATTCTAGAATTCAAAAATTGTGATGCCATATTCCTCAGTGAGTAATATTTACTCATAATCAACACCCATAGAAGACGAAAAGACAAAATATTAAAGTTTTACACTAATAACAATGACCATTAAAGAAATTTTGCACAATTCAATTCTACCTTAGATATAAACACAACCTAACTTTAACCTAGGGTTCCCTAGATGGATAAAACTGAAATGGAACAAATTTCTTTTACCTCACAATATTTTTTACAAAAAAAGCTAAAAGGGTAACTAGTTACCGTTATGAAAAATTATGGAATGGAGGGGAAATGATAGATGTTTAGAATTAAATTTTGTGAACAAGGGTGAGGAGAGATTGGAATTATGCCAATAAAGTATAGGAGTGAATTATTTTTATAGAAGAGGAACGATTATAAAAGTGGAGGAATTTAAGCGATGATCATGGGCTAAGTCTTTGGAAGAGAGAGTTTTGAAATCTTGAAATTTCCTTGTTAATTAAAACACCTACTCAATTAATGTTAGGTCTTTTAGTGAAAGAAGGAAATTAAATTTAGATATGGTCATGTTTATTGATTTCTTAGTATGAAATTACTTGGGACTCAAAGTCAAAATTTATGGACCTGTGCTTGATGGTTCAATCATTTTATTAGTTTTGGATAAAGACTGAAATTAAACATAGATCAGGTTGTGTTGATTTATTACTTAAAACAAAATAAGGTTGGATGCAAAGTTAAAATGCGTGGACCTTTGCTTAGTTGATAGTTCCATTATTTCACTAATGGGTCATAACTAATGAGTTTTTATGGTCAGTGTCTACAATCAAAGTGATGACCCATTAACTAATGTATAGATTGTCAAAATAACCACCACACAAAAAACCAGCTCCATTTTGTTGGTGAGTAAATGATGGTTTATACCATAGAACATTAGATTCCCTAACATTTGTGACATTAATTTTGATTCCCTTCACGTGATATTGGTGAATCCTTCTTCTTATTGATGCTGCAAACAATGAATCGTAGGTTGTTTCATAATCCATAGTGTGATTTGTGGTTGAAACATTTTACTTCAACTTTTGTGTTAATTTCTTCCTTATTGATACCTGAACTTGTACACTTCAACATACATCAAAACATCTCGAACACAAAAAAGTTCAAGATAATCATCTACATACAACAATCTTGGGTTGTCTCCTTTGTAGTGCTTAATTTAATGCTACGGCATGATGTAGGTACCTTGGTTACTCAGTATACTTCAAGGTATACCATTTACTAACTTTCCCTTATTAGGTCTTTTTAAATAGTACTTGGCACATTGTCCATTCACCTAAAATTGATTTTCTTTCTTGTTTTTGATCTTAATGGCCCTAAAAAGAAACATTTGTGTTGCATTGAATAGTCTAGACCACTTAAACTTTAGCTTGCCAAGAAATAAGCAATGTCTAGAGTTCAAAAATAGAACTATATCATTTCCAATAAATTCCCATTCTTAAATACTTTTGTGATGATATAACTTCATCTTCTCTTTACATTAGTTTTCGCTCTCATATGCCTAAGTCAACACTTATCCATCTCATTTATCTATTCAAGCCTTAATTTAGAAGCATCACTCTAGTTCAGCTATAGCTTCTTTATTGCTCATAAGGCATTATAATCAACCTCTATAAGAAATTATCATGACTTTAAAAGAATTAAATGGTAAGTAGACATACCAGTAGGTGATTTAAAAGTAGTATGATATGTCCATAGAGCATCATCAAACTTCCAGGGCCAATCCATTTTCCTGCCATTTATTGTCTTAGAAAGGATAATTTTTATTTCATAATTAGACATCTAAACTTGGTTGATGGTTTGAGAATTATAATGGGTGGAATGTTTATACTTCTTTACTCCATACTTGGCCAACAATACATCGAATATCCTATTGCAAAAGTCCAAACCATATCGCAGATTATTGCCCTATATGTGCCAAACCTTGGGAAGGTGTTTTTTTTTAAGAAAACAATCAAAATGTTACCTTTATCATATGGAAGTGTTGTGGATTCCACCCATATTTAAACATAATCAACTACTAACATATTTACTTATTTAAATATGAACTTATGAAAGATCCAATGAAGTTTATTCCCCAAACAACAAATAATTGTACCCCAAGGATGGGTATCTTAGTGAATTATGGGATAGTATTACCCATACTGTATGACGTTTTTAACTGTACATGTACAACAATGATTACCCCTATCCGAGATGAGTGGCACACCTCAAGTATGCTTATCATCTCTACCTATAGAACACACCTTCTAATTATGTTGTCACAATATTATAAAATAACTATGGTTCATGCTACAAATAATTACTTATATCATGAAAAAATTTCTTTCATTGATAGAAGTTCATCCCTATATGTATCATATCATTAACCAAGAAGTTAGAAAAATTTATAAACCACTAGATTATATCACAAGAAGCAGCCAATGCCTGTTTTTCTAGAATTGAGTCATCTATCTCTATTTCATTCTTTAGTCTTCTTTTTTATCAAGCCAATACAAATGGTAGGTCACTTGATTGTCACAATACTTATGATCTTTGACTTCAAAGTCAAACTTATTTAGCAAGAGTAAAAATATAAACAATGTTAGATTTGCATGTTTTTTTCATATTAGGTATTCAAGAATTGTATGATTTCTATGTACAATTACCTTTATTCAAAGCAATTAAGCCATGGATTTGATTAATTTAATACCCCGATCGTTCCTTAAGTGGGTCATTCCAGTTGTGCAGTACCCAAAGGTTTAGAGTAAAGTAAGACCTTTGAGTGGGTCTTTTCAGCTGTGCTTTCACATTTTTCTCTTGTTCTTAACCTATTTTGAAACATTTGTCCTATTTCCAAGGGGTAGATAGTGTAATACCTTGATTATTCCTTAAGCCTAAATCTATTTTTTGAGTGGATAGGGGTGGTTTCAAATGTGATTGATATCTATATTGTGTTTTATTTCTCTAATTTCTACTTTTAATCATGTATAGCATTGAATAAGCTCTCCATCGATACAAATTTCATCAAAATCTGACATCGAATGAGGAAGTTATGGCCGATTTACTGAGCATTGTCGGAATCGTCCAGGTTTGACGGTCGATCTGGTGGACCGTCAAGTCCTTGGAGGACCGTTAGTTGTCCCATCAAGCCAAGGCAGTAACCTCTTTTTTAGGCCATCATAAGATGGCCAAAATTGTAGGCCACCAAAAACTTAATGGACTATCAAGGGGATCGTTAAGAGGACCATCAAGTCAGGGCAGAATGTCCTATTTCTAACCCATGAGGGATGCTTGATCTGGTAGACCGTTAGTTTCCTGATGGATCATCACTTCTACCATCATGTCGAGGTAGAATGTCCCAGTTTTGACACTAGAGTGAAGGACGATCTGGTTGATCGTCAGTTGCTCTAATGGACCATCAGTTCGATCGTCATTGACCCCAATCAACAGTTTTTACCTAGTTTTTAAAAGGGTATTTTGATCATTTACGCCCCTTTTGGTCTTATATATATATCCAAGTAGATAAGAGTCATTTATTTTCTCTTCAATCTCTTCTAAGAAATATCTAGAGAACTAGGGTTTCTATTTTCCAAATCTAAATCATCTCCAAGAAATTCAAGAATATTCCATAGATTTCTCCAAGCTGTTCAAGAATTAAGTTCCCCAAATCAAAGCCATAAAGAATCTTAGCCTAAAAGTGCAAGAAATAAGTTCCAATCAAGTCTCTTATTCTTAAATTAATAATCCAAGGTATGTGGGGCTTGACCAAAAATATCCTTTCATTCTTGTTCCTAAAGAATTTATTTTTACTATAGGAATTTCATGATCTTTGCAAGTGGGCTTACGCCCAAATTACTTTATTGATGAATTACAAGATTTGAGTTGATTATGTTTGTTATTATGACTTATTTACCATCATATTTCTTAAATTGAGGATTTATGCCATGAGCTGCATATTGTTATTACGTATTGATGATTTTAAATGATTTGAGATAAGTGTCATGATTTAAGATTTTCAATGAAATGTTTATTATTGAATATATATATTCATATTTGGGATTGAAAGTCAAGAATGAGTCTTTTGATGTCTTCCTAATGTTTTGACATTTGACATGATTTGATGAACAATACACTTGATGTTGAGAAAGATTATTTTGATTTTGAGTCAAGTTAGGAATCCATAGTTGTATATGATTTCAAATGACATATATTTATGTTTTGGTCTCTATGGTAGACCTATAATTTGATATTGATTAATGTGGTTTTTCTAACATATTCTGAACTGAGTCTGGGAGGAGTATTTAGCACTAAGCATGAAATATGGTATTTTTCTGAAACTAGGTGCAACCATAGGATTGATAGTAATAATTGTAGACCAAAGGCCGAGTATGGGATTGTGATAACAAAATTGAGGTTGTACTCCCTGGCAAGAGTACGACGCTCCCAACAATATGGGGTTCTCACCTTAGGAGAGTAAAATGTTGGACTCTATGTGGCTCACATAGTTTAGTTTCTGTCGGTTATAAGAAACACCAAAGTCCATAATGGTCTAAGTTTCATGAGTTACCGAGTCACTCTAAGTCATGAGTTAAAGTGTTTGAGTAGAGTCCAATAATTTATAAGATTTATGTAGCATGCATTATTATTGATGATTTATGAATATTATGTCTCAGGAAATTCAAGCAAAGAGAGACATTATTGTCAGCATGCATGAATTTATATTACATTCATGATATTATTTGAAAATGTTGCTTACACCCCCACATACTCAGTACATTCCGAAGTACTGATTCCCATACTCTTTTGTGTTCTATATTTCTTTGTGATGTAGATTCAGGTTCTCAGTCTCAACAGTGACAATGATCTTTGAGTACCTTCATCTACATTTTTGTAGGTGGTGAGTCCTCATGGTTCGAGGACCTATGTCCTAATTGTCTAATAAATAGATGGTTGTTTCCTTTCAGTTCATTACGAGTCAGTTGGGGGATCTATTCCAATGACTCCTCAGTCTTATGTAGTACAGGTTTTGTTAGACTAGAGTACCAGTATGTACAGAATTTCAATATTTTATTTACAGGATAGTATTTCTTTGTATTCCAGTATTTTTATGACATGATTATTCATCCTGATTATAGCGTCATTATTGTCAAAGTGAGTTATAGAAACAAAGATAGGCTTGGAGGGTTAGCTTGAGGCTGGATGTGGCCTTAAATACCATGTGATATCCCGGGATCGGATCTTGGGGCATTACAAGCTTAGTATCAGAGCGTAAGGTTCAAAGAGTCCTAGGGAGTCTGACAAGCCCCATTATGTAGAGTGTTGATCATCAGTGTGTAGCGCGACACATGTATGAGCAAGAGGCTACGGGGTGTTTTAGGAAAAGCTATTTCTTTCATTCAAAAGTCTATTATGCCTATGACTGTTTCTCTCTGCTATTATTTTGTGCTCTTTTATAATACAAAATACCTCCTCGTAGAGCTCGCAGAAACAATGAAAAACCTTAACCCATTGATCTTTTAGGTGAGACAGTGTCCCACACTATGTTCTGGGCAGCTTTTCTGGCACTAGCCTAGGTGGTTACCGCCAATACTCTAGCCAATGTTCAGGCCGCAGTTCCACCTTTACAAAAAGTTAATTCAGAGGCAGGTCGGGTTTGTGATTTTATGCGGATTAATCCGCCAGAGTTTTACAAGTCAAGGGTTGGTGAGGACCCACAGATGTATCTTGATGAGGTGAAGAAGATCACCCAAATTATGTATGTAACAAAAGAAGAAAGCATGGAGTTAGCTTTCTATTGCTTGAAAGATGTTGCTTATGATTGGGTGGAGATATAGAGGAAGAGTAGAGGGGAGGATGCCACTCCCATGACTTGGCAGTTCTTTCAGGACGTGTTCTTAGACCAATTCTTTCCCCCTTAGCTGAAGAAAATGAAGCTAAAAGGATTTATAAACTTGAGACAGGGCTCTATGATAGTCAATAAGAATTGTCATAAGTTAAACTAGTTATCTAAATATGCTCCCGGTATCATGGCCGATTCTAGAAATTGAATGTGTAAGTTTTTTGTTGGTGTATCTGGTTATGTTATGAAAGAGTGTAGGTCCTCTATGCTTAATAGGGATATGGTCCTTTATATACTAATGGTACATGCTCAGCAGATTGAAGCAAACAGGGTGAAGGAGAAAGAAAGAGTAAAGGTAAATAAGAGGGTTACATCAGACTAGTAGGGGTATAGTTAGACTAGATTTTGGGGAGGGATTCGCCCTTAGTTCCAAAGTTGTTCACTTGTGTCAGTGCCATCATCCGCCAGTACTCCCGCATTTAGGATTAGGCAGGAGCAGGGTAATAGGCCTACTATGTCCAAGTCCCAGGACAGTATGAGTAATAGACATCGTCCTCTCCCATGTCGGAAGTGCAGTAAAGACTATCCTGGTGAGTGGTTTTCTGATCAAAGGGGTTGTTTTGGTTTTGGTAAGTTAGGTTACAGAATCAAGGATTCCCTTTATGCTAGAAAGGGGAGTCGTGATGTTCGTCCCCAAAGTCAGGCTATTAATGCTCCAGCCCCTTTAGTTCGTCCTACTCCTCTTCTGGGTGCCTCATCTAGTACTGAAGGTGGTACGCGGCAGAGTAAATTTTATGCTATACCACTCCGCCAGGAGCAGGAGGATTTACCAGATATTATTACTGGTACACTTCGTGCATTTTATTTCGATATGTATGTATTGATGGACCCTGGGTCAAGTCTTTCTTATGTGACTCAGTTGGTGGCTGTGAATTTTGAAATCAGTGCTAAAATTATTCTTGAGCCTTTTTTAGTTTCTACATCAGTGGGTGAATCTGTTGTTGCTAAGCAAGTGTTTAAAAAGTGTCTTATCACTGTCCTTGACATAATCATGTTTGCAGACTTGATTGAGCTAGACATGGTTTATTTTGACATTATTCTAGGTATGGATTGGATTTACTCTTGCTATGTTTCTATAGACTATCGTACCCATGTAGTCAAGTTTTAGTTTCCCAGCGAGCAAGTTTTTGAGTGGTATGGAAAATCTGTAGCTCCCAAGAGTCATTTCATATCCTACGTTAAAGCCAGGAAATTTATATCCAAGGGTTGTGTCTATCATTTGGTTTGAGTTAAAGACAGTAAGTCCGAGCGTCTAACTATTTAGTGTATTAGCATTGTCAATGAATTTCATGATGTTTTCAAAGAAGATCTTCCAAGGGTACTTCCTGAGACGCAGCCTATTTCTATTCCTCCATATCGTATGGCCCCCATAGAACTTATAGAGTTAAAAGAGCAACTCAAAGATCTTCTCGATAAAGGTTTTATAAGGCCCAGTGTGTCTCCTTGGGGAGAACCCATTCTATTTGTGCAAAAGAAAGATGGAATATCCCAGTATATGCATTGACTATCATTATCTCAACAAGATCACAGTCAAAAATAAGTACCCTCTTCGTAGAATTGATGACCTGTTTGATCAGCTACAATATGCCAGTTATTTCTCAAAAATAGATTTGAGATCTGACTATCTCCAACATAAAGTCAGAGAGTGTGATAATCTGAAGATAGCTTTCCACACCCATTATGGTCATTTTGATTTCCTGGTCATGTCCTTCGGTCTATCAAATGCCCCAACAGCTTTTATGGACCTTATAAATTTGGTGTTCAGATAGTACCTGGATATGTCTATTATTGTATTCATAGATGATATTCTTGTGTACTCCCAAAATGAAAACAACCATGCAGATCATTTTTGAATAGTCTTGCAGACCCTTTGATATTATCAGTTGTTAGCAAAATTTAGCAAGTGTGAATTTTGACTAAGGTCAGTTGCCTTCCTAGGTCATATTGTTTCTTCTGAAGGTATTCGAGTTGATCCTTAAAAGGTAGAAGTTGTGAAAAATTTGCCTAAACCTATCTCTCCATCTGATATTAAGAGTTTCTTGGGCCTAGCTGGTTACTATCATCGTTTTATGGAAAGTTTCTATTCCATTGTTGATCCTTTACCCGATTAACCCAAAAGAAAGTTAAATTCCTGTGATTAGATTCCTACGAGAAGAGCTTTCAGGAGTTGAAGACTCAACTCACTTCATCCCCTATGATGACCCTCCCTAATAGTATAGATAATTTTGTGGTTTATTGTGATGATTAGAGAGTTGGTTTGGGTTGCGTGTTGATGTAGAAATGTAGGGTTATAGCCCATGCCTCCTGATAGTTGAAATCGTATAATAAGAATTATCCGACACATGATCTCAAATTAGCTTGTTTGGAGACACTACTTGTACGGTGTTCATGTTGATGTCTTTATGGATTACAAGAGTTTGCAGTATGTGTTTACTCAAAGAGAGTTGTATCTTTGATAGAGGTGATGGTTGGAATTTCTAAAGCACTATGATATAAATGTGTTGTATCACCCGGACAAGGCCAATGTTGTAGCAGATACCCTTAGCAGATTATCTATGGGCAGTGTTGCGCATATAAAAGAAGATAAGAAGGATTTGGCCTACAAAAGTGCATTGTTTGGATAGGTTTGGTATTAGATTGCTTGCCTCAGCTGAGGGTAATATTTGGGTTTAGAATAGTTCCGAATCTTCCCTAGTTTTGGAAGTGAAGGAGAAGCAGGATGTGGATTCTCGTTTGGTTGAACTGAAAGGGTCCATCAAAGACCAAAAGGTGGAGGTTTTCTCCCAAGGGGGAGATGATGTATTGAGATTTCATAATAGATTGTGTGTGCCTGATGTTGATGATTTGAGGGAGAGAATTATAGATAAAACACATGGCGCACAATACTCTATTCATCCCGATGCTGCTAAGATGTACCACAATTTGCGAGAAATTTATTGGTGGAATGTTATGAAAAATGATATAGCGATATTTGTAGAGAACTGTGCAACTTGCTAACAAGTTAAGATAGAGAACCAAAGACTCGGTGGGATGATGCAAGAATTTAGCATCCCTCCATAGAAGTGGGACGAGGTGAACATGGATTTCATCACCGGTTTACCTCTTTCTCGTCATCATCATGATTCTATTTGGGTCATTGTAGACAGGTTGACTAAGTCTGCATATTTCCTGCCAGTACATACATCTTTCACCGCTGAAGACTATGCTTAGCTGTACCTCCGAGAGTTAGTCAGGTTATATGGAGTTCCGTTGTCTATTATCTCTGATAGAGGTACTCAATTTACTTCTCAGTTTTGGAGAGCCTTCCAAAAAGGTCATGGCACCCAAGTTTATCTTTGCTCCGCTTTTTATCACCAGACAAATGGCCAGGCTATGAGGACTATCCAGACTTTGAAGGATATGTTGAGAGCATATGTTCTTGATTTCAAAGGGAGTTGGGATGAACATTATCCATTAATTGAATTTGCATACAACAATAGTTTTTATGCTAGCATTGGAAAGGCTCCATTTGAGGCTTTGTATAGTAGGAGGTGTAGATCAACCATAGGTTGGTTTAAAGTAGGTGAGGCTACCGTGATTGAACCTGACACTGTGTTCGAGGCTATGTAGAGAGTTAAGTTGATTTGGCAGAGGTTGAAGAAAGCCTAGAGTCATCAAAAGTAGTATCCATATGTGAAAAGAAGAGCTCTTGAGTTTGAAATTGATGAATTGGTGTACTTGAAAATTTAGCCCATGAAAGGGGTGAAGAGAATTGGAAGGAAAAGAAAGCTTAGAGCCCGTTGTGTTGGCCCTTATAGAGTGTTGAATCATGTTGGGAAAGTAGCTTATAAGATTCAGTTTCCAGTAGAGTTTTCAATTGTCCACCCTGACTTCCACGTTTCAATGCTCAGGAATCATATTGGTGACTCTATTGTTGTTGATCTGTCAGAAAGCCTTTCGTATGATGAAGTTCCAGTTGAGATGCTAGATTATCAAGTCCAAACACTAAGGAACAAGGAAGTTCCCTTGGTTAAAGTTTTATAGAGAAATCAATCATTCGATGGCACTACTTGGGAAGGTGAAGTTGAAGATACTATTCTTTCTCAATTCAGTTGTGCATTCATCTATATGGTTATTCTCTCTATGATTTATGCATTCTGTGAAGTACCCAAAAGTTTAGAGTGAATTAAGCCCTTTGAGTGGGTCGTTCTAACTGTGCGTCCTTATTTTTTTCTTGTTCTTGACCTATTTGGAAACATTCAGGGATGAATGTTTTCAAAGGGGAGATATTATAATACCCCGATCATTTCTTAAGCCTTAATTTGTCTTTTGAGTGGATAGGGGTGGCTTCCAAAGTTATTGATTTTTATATTGTGTTGTATTTCTCTAATTTCGAATAAGTGTTCCATCGATACCAATTTCATCGAAATCCGACATTGGATGAGGAAGTTATGGCCATTTTACTGAGCATTGTCGGAATCGCCCAGGTTGCACGGTTGATCTGGTAGAACGTCATGTCCTTGGTGGACCGTCAGTTATCCCGTTAAGCCAAGGCAATAACCCCTTTTCCTGGCCATCGTGCGACAGTCAAAATGGTAGGCCACTAAAAATTTGATGGACCATCAAGTCGAGGCAGAATGTCCCATTTTTGGACCCCGAGTGATGGACGATCTGGTGGACCATCAGTTTCCTGAAAGATCGTCACTTTGACCGTGACTTCAAGATAGAATATCCCATTTTTTGCTCTCGAGAAACAAACAATCTGGTGGACTGTTAGAAGTCAAGGGCATCAAGAATTTTAGCGTAAAAGTGCGAGAAATAAGTTCCAATCCAGTCTCTTATTCTCAAATTTATAATCCAAGGTATGTGGGGCTTGAACAAAAATATACTTTCTTTCTTGTTCCTAAAGAATTGATTTTTACTATGGGAATTTCGTGATCTTCGCAAGTGGGCTTACGCCCAAATTAGTTTATTAATGAATTACGAGATTTGAGTTGATTATGTGTGTTATTATGATTTATTTACCATCATATTCCTTAAATTGAGGATTTATGCCATGAGATGCATATTGTTATTACGTACTGATGATTTCTAGATGATTTGAGATAAGTGTCATGATTTAAGGTTTTCTATGAAATGTTGATTATTGAATATATACATTCATTTTTGTGACTGAAAGTCAAGAAGGAGTCTTTTGATGTCTTCCTAAAGTTTTGACATTTAACATGATTTGATGAGCAATACAGTTGATGTTGAGAAAGATTGTTTTGATTTTGAGTCGAGTTCGGAATCCATAGTTGTATATTATTTACAAATGAGATATATTTATTTTTTGGTCTCTATGGTAGACCAATGAGTTGATATTGATTAAGGTGGATTTCCTAACGCGTTCTAAAGTGAGTTTGGGAGGAGTATTTAGCACCAAGTAGGAAATATGGCATTTCCCCAAAACTAGGTGCAACCATAGGATTGATATTGATAATTGTAGACCAGAGGCCGAGTATGGGATTGTGATAATGAAATTGAGGTGGTACTCCCTAGAAAGAGTACGATGCTCCCACCAATGTGGAATTCTCTCCTTAGAGTAAAAGGTTGAACTCCATGTGGCTCACATAGTGTAGTTTATGTCGGTTATAAGAAACACCAAAGTCCATAATGGTCTATGTTTCTTGAGTTACCGAGTACTCTAAGTCATGAGTCAAAGAGTTTGAGTCGAGTCTAATGATTTATGAGATTTATGAAGCATGTGTTATTATTTATGATTTATGGAAATTATGTCTTAGGAAATTCAAGCGTAGAGAGTCATTATTGTCTGCATGCATGATTTTATATTACATTTATGATATTATTTAAAAATGTTACATACAGCCCCACATACTCAGTACATTTTCATGTACTGATTCCCATACTTTTATGTGTTCTATATTTCCTCGTGATGTAGATTTAGGTGCTCGGTCTCAGCACCGATAGTGATCTTCGAGTACTTTCATCTACATTTCTACAGTTGGTTAGTCCTCATGGTTCGAGGACCTATGTCCCTGATTTTGTCTCATTAATAGATGGTTGTCTCCTTTTATTTCATTACGAGTCAGTTGGGGGATCTGTCCTAATGGCTCCTCACCCTTACGTAGTAGAGGCTTTGTCAAACAAATGTTCCAGTATGTACAGAATTTCAGTAAGTTGTTTGTACAGGACATTATTTCTTTGTATTCCAGTAATTTCATGACATGATTATTTTTCCTTATCACAGTGTCATTTTTCTCATAGTGAGTTGTAGAAATGAAGACAGGCTTAGAAGGTTAGCTTGAGGTCGTTACAATTAAAGCATAAACTACAGCAAGCAAATCTTTCTCGGTCACAACATAGTTCTTTTGATAAACATAAATATTTGCTAGCATTGCAAATTGGGTGAAATATTTATTTTCACTTTTCGCCTAGTTCCACTCCACTCGTACCATACTTTACTTCAAAGGGCCTTAATTAATTAGGAACCATTATGATTGGTGAAAAAGTCTCTCTCTTTGTAAGGAACGTAAATTACTTTGTGCACACCTTATCAAATAGGATCTTCACTTCCTTCTCAAGCAGCTTTCACAAAAGATTAGCAATCTTAGAGAAATCTTTGATAAAAACTAGCAAACTAGCACCATCTAAGAAACTATGAATAAATTTGATAAATATTAGTGAAGGACATTTTCCAATAACCTCAATCTTATCTTTATATATATCAATACCTTTCTCTAAACTCTTATGGCCGACCACAATGCCTTCCTTCACCATGAGATGACACTTTTCCCAACTCAATATGAACTTTGTCTTTTCACACCTCTATAGTTCCTCATTTAGATTGGCTATGCAATCTTTAGAAGAATAACCCACCATAGAGAACTCATGCATGAAGAGGTCCATGTTATCCTCAACCATATCCAAAATTATAGACATTATGTACCTCTATAAACTAGGTGTATTGTATAACAAAATGCCATTTGCTTGAAAGTAAATTTACCATAAGGACACATGAAAATAGTCTTTTCCTAATTTTTTTTGGAATATAGATATCTAGTTGTACTATAATAACCATAAATGATGCAATACCATTTACTTCCTGGCAATCTATCTAACATCTAATCCACAAATAGCACTGAAAAATGGTAATCGAGTGTCCATGAGTTCTACTTCCTATAGTCCATACAGAGGCGTCGACCTTTGACTGGTCGAAGTGGATTCACTCATTCTTTTTGTTCAATACTATGGTTGTTCCCTCCTTTTTAGGTACATAATAAACTAGTCTTACCCATTTACAATTGAAAATGGATAAACCATAGCTATGTCAAGCCATATAGTGATCTCTTTCTTTGCCATCTCTTGTGTTGGTGGATGTAATCTGGAATAATTCTTAACACTCAAAAAGGAGTCTTTTTCTAATTTTATCTTGTGCAAATATATACATGAATGAATCCCAATAATATCCTTATTGGTCCAACTATTTACCTTTTAAAATTATTTTTACAGAGATACTAGGGTCAGTAACTACTATTTAAGTATTTTTGTCAGTACAATGACTGTTAAAGGGTTATTTTCTTCTAATAACACATAGTAAAGGTGATCAGTAAGATTCTTAAACTCCAATATTATGCATCTTTAATGTAAGGATTAGCTAGTGAAGTATCCCTATTCTTTAGATAAAAGGCTAACTTCGTTGGGGCATAAGATTAAGACCCCATCCAAGCCTATGCTTCTATATCACCATAGTCCTCAATATATCTCTATCAAACCTAACATTGACTAAGATTTCAACAGTGAACCTTTCCTCAATAGGTACCTGAAATACCTCATCATCAATGATATGAATAAAGGATACCATGTTTATATAGTTTTAATGCTTCATTGATCTACATATATTGAATACAACCTCTTTATCATTTGATTGGAATTTTAGCTCACCATCACTATATAAACAAGTTCTCTACCCAAAACTAAGAAAGGATCCCAAGATTATAGGGACTTTAAAATTGATCTCATAGTCAAAGATGAAATAGTCAACAAGGAAAATAAAAGTTTGTACATTTACTAGCACATCACATAATACATCGATAGGTCTCTTAAGTATGTTATTATCCATTAATTTCCATATTATTATTCGTGTCAAGGATCCATAGACCAATTGCTTGTATCCAATAAGTAGCATTAACCAAGTGTTTGCACAAAAGCTGTACAATGCCTTTACAAAATTAAATGCATTAATTGTGTATGGAATTATGAAAACACTGGATCTTTATTTTTTTGAACTATTAAGTGTGAGTCAATAACACTATAATAATGAAAATTATTAGTCTACGCAAAATTAATAGTTATTTTTTTAGTCAGATCCTTTATAAACTTGGCATACCTAGGCATTTGTTTAACTGCATCCACTTGTGGGATATTTATAGATAATTATTTCAGTATGGTAATTAATTAGTGGAATTTGCCATCTTCCCCTTTCTTGTTATGATGTTGGGGGAATAGAAAGGGTGTAATGCCCTGGGTTTTTCGTCCATAAAAATTTCTAAAATTTTATCCTTAGTGTCCTAACTATGACTCCCTTGATAAGTCGTAGGGAATCTTGATGAGTCATTGGACTCGAGTCATAACCAAATCAGTAGGTCCATGGCTTAGTTCTACTCTGAGTATGAGTGACTCACTAAGTTGTAAGGACTTGTTATGAGTCGTTGGGTGAAAATCATAGGGTGTCTAGTGTAACCCCAAATGGTTGCTAGGATGACTATGGTCGGACCCTACAAGTCGTAGACTTTTATTTTGAGTCATATAGGTTGAGTCATAAGGTCATCATATATTGAATGCCTTAGAGACTATCTTGGCTACGACTTATGGTGACCAGTCAAAATCAGTCTACATGAGTCATATATTGACCCATTTCAGTTTTAAATTGAGGGCACTTTTGATAACTCCCTTCTCATCCAATAAAAAAACCCCACATTTTTAAAGTACTTAATAAGGGTTCTTTCTCATTTGTAACATACTCAAACACTTCCAAAGTATTCTTGAATTCTCTCGACCAGCGATACTTAGAGTTTCCAAGAAGTTGGTCATCAAAGGGCTCAAGGGTTGAATTCTTTCGGTGTAACTTTGTATTTTAGGAATGTTACTCTTCCCTAATTACAAATTTGCTAAAAGAAAAAGTTTTAAAGTATTATTCATATGGTATTAAAGTTGGTTTTTAAAACATGGGTTGATGGTTTTGAATAACTATTGTTTATGTAATGTTTCATGTTTGTCCCTGCGTGGGTTATGCTTATATAGTAGTTTTGAAAATCAAATTGATAAATAGAAATATTGAATGAACTAGGGATTGTGACTTCCAATACTTTAATTTTGAAGTTGTCATGAACTCAACCCTATATTGTGAAATTGCTTTTGAATATGAAATGTATGCATATTGAACTACTGTTAAACTATTTCAATAATATGAAAGGTCAACGAAGTACAATAATTTTGAAATAACCTTAAAGGGGTTATGTGATACTCTAAGTTAATGTCTAATTGAACCAAAGGGGTTATGAATTCCCCAAAGTGATGTAATTGGCTTGGCATGTTGATGATAGCTTGGAAGTATAGTTGGGATGACGATACCAAAAATGTACGTCTTGCTATGTATTATGGTATAATGAATTGGAATGTGGGGTACATTGTTTAATTGGGACTTAATGAGGATTGTGTAGTTGAGTTGTGAGAATTGAATCTTGAGGGACCAATATTGGAAACTACAATTGTCGATGTGGGGGTCTATATGATTGGGTGGTTCGATTACCATTTATTATTCTTATTTGATTGGGTGGTTCGAGTCCCCACATTGTATTATATGATTTGCTACTTGTGTTACCTTTGTATGCCGAGTGGTTCGAGTCCCCCATAGTGCAAGTGTATACCCTATGGTTCATGCAACCATACGCATTAGGGCACTACCAGCTGGGGGAGAGCTTTGCCCATATAGCTTATGGGTACCTTCTTATGTTATGAAGGTTGAGCTACACAATCTAGGATCTACTTTTTCTAGACCAGAGTTCGGTGGATCAGCTCAAATTGGCGGTTCGTTGTGGTAAAGTGGTTAGCTTCCTTTCTTTGAAAGTCTTAGAAATTTCATCAGTTTTCATTCTTAGAATTGAGTTGACAATTTTCATTATCATTAGCATTATCATTTTCATTTTCATCTGTCAGAGTCGGACACATGTCCTGACTAAGACTATTTTTTGATTTTTGTATTAGAAGGCTTTATTAGATTACTATGGACTTGGGTGATGTTAGTCGATTGTTTTGGCCGGCCCATGGTTATCAACTTTAGACATACACTTTATTCTTAAAATATATCTTCTTATATATTCGAAATTCATCCGATATTGGGGATATTGTGTGGTTTTGTTAGGTTTATAGGGGTGGTCTCTAATCCGTACCCTTCATGGCCAGGCTCTAGTTATAGTTGTGAAAGATGGATATTGAAGAATCAGTACAAAGGTTTTAAGACCTTTCACTTCATTGATCAATAGTAGACTCCCTTGTATCAGTTGGAGATTCCTCCATAACTCTGTGATTCTTCTCAATAGAAACCATATTTTATAACTAGTTGAAACTACCTTCTCTGCATCTACCTTGATTACAAACCCAGAATCTAAGACCATTTTCTCTATATGCTCATAACAACAACCATATGTTCTGGCAGAACTTTCTCACTTTTAGTAGTGACAACCATGCATTAACCTTCACTCATTAGATTTTATACAGTGTCATAATGGAATGTACCATTTTTTTGCTAATTTAGAGGTGCATACATCTAACCTATTTGATACTCGAGCTTTCTTATGTTAGTTGCTTATGTGTCCACTAGCTAAATAATCTTTGATATACATCCCTTTATTTCTTTAATCCTAGAGTCAGTAGATTTGACTCTGCTCAACACTTTTTATAACATGCTCTCTACCTTTGAACTTCATGAATCTTTACATACTTGATCATATGATTTATGAGGCACATATAAACTAATTCTATCATTCTTGTAACCATCTATATTTCACCAATTACTCTAATCTCTATCTCTACTTTTATCTTGATACACAACTCAATCATCATTATTATCCTTGTGATGTTTTTAACCTTGGCGTCAAGAGTCATTGTTAGACCCTTGGGCATTGGTTCTGAAAAAAACTATCTAGTTGTTGATATATTTCACCTCTTTCTATGAATTAGAGTCATACTACTCATGCCATTGCACTTTAGTTATGAACCTACTACATTCACCTTTTCAAAACCACCCTTTATCAAATGCTTTCAATGTTAGCCCATTTGCATTTTCATATGTTTCATATCCCAATCATGTTGCTCTTATCTTTGACATTGCTTAGCGGACATACCAATAAAATAAGTACTAACTGAGATGTAAGAATTTCTAATGTGTAAGATCCATCATAATAACTGCATTAGTATATCTTTGTGACATAAAAGACCCTACTGCAATATTATCAGTTATTGGGTTGGTAAAAAAATTTGGGGACATGGAAATTATCTCTAAAAGATCTTCATCTAATCGTTTATGTTGGGGCACTGCTTCAACTTCATATTGAATGTCAGCAATGCTTCATTTAAAGCTTCTTCAGGTATCTACCTAGATTTATTTATATCATTTCACAACTATACAATTTTGGGTGACGAAAAAATTCTTCTTGAACCTGTAACCTTTATCTCCTTCGATTAGTGATGGAGTCATCTAGAATCTCAATCAGTCGTAGGGTTTCTTCCCCAAATAATGACAGGGCAAACAAATAGAGTCTAATAGCATTTTAGGTAATACCTGGAAGCTTGTATGACTTACAAATTCTCATAAATTTAATCAAGTAGTGTCTTGGATCATCTCTAGTAGCACCTCCAAATACACCCTTCATGTTCAAAAACTGTATCATGGTACCTGTGATGTCAAATTTAGCACCAAAGCCTAGTGCAAGAAGGAATATGGAACCATTAGAACCACTCTATCTAAATGAATTTCTTTCTCTTAATGCTATTCACATGGAATGACTTTTATTTGATTCTGACCCTAAGGCATTTGGTTCTTACAGAATTTGTAGCATCTACATTAGCATCTACAACTTTATTATTAACCCTAGCTTCAGCCTCATTAGCCAATCGATGTACTTTATCATATCAAATTGCCTTTGTTCAGTTTAAAAATTCTTGTTCATTTATCTATTTGAGAGTATCTTTGAGCTTACTAAACAGAATAATCAAAAGATTACCTAATGTAGGGCATAAACCAATTTTTTGCTTGAAAGAATTAGAAACAAAAACAAAAGTAAAATTAGGAAATAAGAAGTACAGACAAATGAAAACAATTGACATAATCCTAAATCATATTTCTTTATAATAATGCCAAAATTTGAGACACCCAAATTACATCTATAAATAATGTATTAAGTCATATCTATTCAAATATAGAACCCAATGAGATTGGGTTTGAATCAAATAGAGAATAAGGTGAAAAATAAGTTCAATGTAGTTATTGCACTAGTAGCTAGTTATTTTTACAAAAGGGTAGGTGGTTTATGTAGAATAATCTCCAAGTTACTGATGTAATGAATTGAGATTCAAAATCTTCTAAGATTGTCATTCATTAATGAAAAATGAATAGTTTTGTCTTCTCTGTCGTTTCATAACACAATAAGGTCATTAATGCTAGTAGTGCATTGAAATGTTATGCATGTAAAACTATTAGTCATTCCAATTTATCTAAGCTTTTATCAACCTACTCTGATAGTTATCACTCAAATCCTACTAGTCTAGGAGTGAATAAATAAGAATTTTAATAGTCACATCATGTTGGGTAATTTGTTACAACCTTAATGATTAGATAAGGGTTGGAATCCTTGAATCACTTCCACCAGTTCCTTTTCCAAGCCTTAACTTTGCTTTGGAATCAAGCCTTGATTTTAGACATTTCCACTATTTGTAACCATTAAAATATAATCATGACAAAGAAAATTGTAATACACTTATGAACATCAATTGGCACTACAACTTTCATAACCATAAGCTTAAAAGTTAACCATGCTTCCCACAATCGTAGTTGTGGGGTTTAACTAATCATGACTTTGTAAATTAATCTAGTATGATAATTCATCGTCATAGTAATTACTTTCGAGCAGGAAATTAATGGAATATGTAATTATACTACTAGTATTATGAAATAGCAAGAACCGAATGAATAAGAGTATCGTCACCTATTTTTCTTCCCAAAAGGTGATGTGCTGGAAATAAAATCTAATAAAATGTCTTTATAGTCAGTACTAAAATCAATTCCAAATCGATTGAAAAATTAGGATGCATCATGTCCTATGGATAATCTCATGGTTTGTTGTCTGAGTAATGGCTCGTTGGGAAAGACATTATCTTTCTCAAGTGTTTAGAAGTTAATTATTTCAAATCTATGACTTTGGTTATGGTTTACCGGGTAAATGATGGCCCATTAGTGAACTCATCATTTAACGTACACTTACACTTATTCCCTACTTCTACCCTATGGCTCATATGATGTCTTGTCTAGTGAATGACGACTTATCATTCCCTCTATCATCTTTTGGTGGTTGAATTATTCATTTTAATTAATCATATGGTTCATAAAAAAAATTTGTGGTATGTTCCAGAACTCACCATGTAATTACTTAAAGTAGATTTTAACACTTTTACATTCCATAACTCATCCTGTAATCACTTAAAGCAGATTTTAAAGCTGTCACATCCTTGTCTGATTTTCGTGCATATGTAACAAGTGCACGATTGAATCCAACAAAAATTACTTAAAAACTATAATAACTAATGTTTATAATCAAAAAATATGTCATTAAATATTGAAACATTATAAATATAGTTTCTCATCGGTAATAAGAATTTTATTGTGGTTTGTTTTTCTAATGATATGTCATTTGTGAAGAATATGATAACATACTACTTCTTTGTGTCATCCAGACTTGGGATAATAAGAATTAGAGAGGTTTATTTTATGTTTTTACTTGAATTTAAAATGGCATTTCCACCACTTTTATCACCCCCAAGATTATCTAAATATGATATAGGGCCATTCATATGCTTATATAGTGTGTAGTTGCCTAGGCAAAGATGTGTTGTAATATTTCCTAGAATAGTGTCTTAGAAGAATATGGCCGATTCCTCAATCTAAGATTTCATCCATATGACTCCTCCGGTGCTTATAGGATCTAATTCTATAGAGGATATTACTACCTTTTTGGAAATATAGATAGAATCTGTAGGGTTATGCATGTATTAGATGTAAAATTTATTGAACTAGCTTTGTACTAGTTAAAAGATGTGGTAGTAGCATAGATCAGAAAGTGAATATAACTCAATGGTTTTGACTTGAGATATTCTTTGTTGGACGATATGGTTCAAATCATTCCTTATCATCTCGGGTATGTAAGTATATAACATTATACATATATATAACGATCCCAAATAGATTAAGACGTGAGATCTATTTTGTCGTTAGAGACATAGATGTAAGTGTTTAAGTTGTTCAATATAAAATTATTTGTAAATTAAAGACTTGTTGTGTTTGATGTCTTGGTTATATAACAAAATATGACAAAAGATTGAGGTTTAAAATGTAAGGGTTAGACACAAGTTATTATCTATTAAATTATTGGGAGTAGAGGAAGGATAAAGTCAGTTAATGACTACTATGAGAGTAACCATTATTAACATAAAGAAAAGAAAAATGGCATTTGAATACGAAGAATGGAGAAGAGTTGAGTAATGATCCTTGATAAAATAGAAAATGAAGTTTATAAGCACTAGAAGACAGAAGGGACATGAGTTGTGCCCTTATTATAGAGAACGCTTATTAAGAATTTTACTGAAAAAAGAGATATCTACGCTTTAGGTTTATCTAGTTGTAAAGGCATAGAAATATAATATTCTCGAAATAACTATCTGAACCTGTGTCAAATAGATAAATGATTTTAGCATCAATGTAAGTCTAGGTACCCAAGCTTTATAGCTACATGCACATAAATTGATAACAAAATATCAGTGTGACAACAGATAAATTTGACCCGATGTAGTACAATAAATTGTACTTGCATCATTTGTATGAAAGAAATTTGGTTACTTATGCAACTATAGAGATAACTTTCAATGGAGAAAATTTACAATAAGGTATAGGTATCACTACTTTATTTGATTCACCATGGGAAAGATTCACTTGATTTAATGTTTTGATGTCCTAAAGATTTACTTGTTTATTTGTTTATTTGGAGCATAAAAGGTATAATAAATCAAGTGTAATGATGTATTAATATCCAGTAAGAAAAAATAGATTTGGCCTCAGCATCTCACTCTTATAGATGAATTATAGATCATTCCTCCTTTCTTTTTTCCCCATTATTTTATTGACTCAAAAGGCAGAAAAATTTTGATGGTTGTAAACCTACAAGAGGAATTCTCGAGGGTGGTCAAACAATATTGTAAAATTTCATATGATTTAAGATGACTAATGAAACCTAAGTAGAACTACACCACCCATGATACAAAACTAGTGGCAATATACATGCACTTAAGATATATTGGATTGGTTATATTAGATATTTTCTAGTTTCCAAAGTCTTCGATTTCTTAATTTCCTATATTTTACCTTTTTATTGGTCATATGTGCTTTTCAATTGCTTTTTCATATGTTACGTATGTCCTAGAACGCCCACATGTAGGTGTTATCTACTTCCAAAAACAACGCTTATTGTTATATGTTTCATATGACCTTGCAATATATGTTATACATGTCACAACCCAAGTGTTCATGATTGGTATTCACCCTAACAATATAGTGTAGGACCATATAAATCAACCCTTACCGTCTAAGTTAGATCTATCAAGAGTCTTTTTCATAAATTGCTTTATCTTTAAATCACTAAGAAACAATAATGATCAACTGGAATAAAATCTAACTAATGCATAGTCACAACATAGGAATAAAGTGCAAAACATATCTAATTATTACAATCCCTAGGACCTAAAGTCAACGTATAAGAATATCTAACAATATAAAAAAACCAAGTCTAATACACTATCTAGAAATACAAAATAATGTGAAAGTCTTAGTCCTAAAACAAGGAACATGAACAATAATAAGAGGATCCAATTGTTGTCTGCTCATGGTGTTCACCTTTGAATAGATGTTTGAAATGATTGACTAGAGTTGACGTCTCATCTCAAATACTAGAACACACTCTGTTCTAAGCATAAAGAAGAGTATACGTATATCAATACATCAAATATGGCATTGTAAGGCATCATAGGCATGCTCAACTAAACAATATACAAATAGGAAAATCGAATCCATGTAACAATGATTAAAATAGAACTTACAATTAATGATAACCAAGTACAAATATAAAACTCCATATCATTAGGAATATCTGTACATAATTACACCTAGACAATTTTTTCAACAAGGTTAACCGCAACACATACACACACACATGAATATATATATATATATATATATATAAATGATAGTACATTCAAAACACACACACATATATTCTCATGCTTTCATGGTCCAGAGAATGCCTCTTTATAGATCTTTCATTTATACAAATAGGGACCAACCAACTCCATGCCACCTATAGACCCTTTTAATGAAAATGTCTCCTATGCAAAGTTCCTAAATACTTTCCAAGTGTTAGCTAAGGCCGTGAAGCATAATGCTTAAGGTAATAAGCTAGTAACAATCTTAATTCAGTAAAATAGTAACTTAGTTGCTACAAGAGTTTTACATTTCATTAAACGAATATACTTGAGTTAATTTGGGTCAAAGGTGAATATTTATCCATAATTTTTCCTTGTTGAGTTAAGAAAATCACTCAGATTATGCATATCATAGAAAGGTGATTGGAGAATTGTCGTTCTATCATTTGAAGGTTGATGTTGGTGATTGGGTTAAATGGAAAAAAGGTGGTGGTGCGAAATCAACTTTGATGACTTGGAATATCTTTTAGATGGAATTTTGATAGGTTATTTACTTATGTGATAAGGGAAGCTAAGATGGAGGAGTTCATGAAATTATGTAGGGTTTTGTGTTTGTGAAATAATATTGCCTCAAGTTCACTCAACTTTTTTAGTATGCACTAGAGTTGTTGTTGGATTTCAGAGCTCATATGAGTAAATTTGTCATAGAAGTGTCTGACATAGTAGTCAAGGAGTATTGGACTACTATGTTGATTGAGGATATGTATATTGCAAGATAGATGGCCCATGCTCAGAAGATTGGAGGTGAGAAATTAAAGTGAAGAGAACGAAAAACTAAGAGTGATAGGACTAGATCATTTGATTATAATCAACAAAAGTTAGGAGGGGAAAATTGTTATAAGTCTTAAAGCCATGCTTCGGCAAATAAACTACCTTCATCCAGTTACCTATCACCCAGTACTAGGTAGGAGCGATGGGGTAGGGCACCGACTTCTAGGTCTAAGGGTAGAATTTTTGGGGGATGTCTTTTTCTACTGCAACACATATGGTAGAAGTTATCTGAGAGAGTAGTTGATTGGTATAGATGGATGTTATGGTTGTGGTAAGATATCCCATACAATCCCAGAATGCCTTTTTTAAGACCCCACAAAATCCTATGCTCAATTCAGTCTTTTAGGCTTGTCCAGGGGTCCCAAACATGGAATAGTTTAGCTAAGTACTCAGACACAGTATCATTTTAACCTACAAAGGTTGGAAATATTATATCGTGACCTTTATGTCCATTAAATGTTAATGTTTAGGTTTGTTAATGATCAAAAATATTCGTAGGTGTTTCTGGAGAAGTTTCAATTTGTTGAAACTTCATTTGAAGCTCCTTTGGAATCCCAAAATAATGAATCAATGTTATCTTGGTGCACTGCATCGACTATCACCTTGATTACTATTTTTCCCATCTACCAAGATCAAATTATAGGAATTCAGTGCGAATATGGCGTGATGCATTGGCTATCTCATCGATGCCATCGACGCGCTGCGTCGACCTACGCATCTGTAACCCAGTTTTAAGTCATTAAAAGAATGAGTCCTTGGGGGTATTTGGGTCTTTTTTTCCCAACCTTCATCCCCTAAAAATACGAAATTCATCCCTAATTCACAAAAGAATTCTTACTTTCTCTCAAATCTCTCAGGAACAAGCCTTTGGGTTTTCAATTCAAGATTCAAATCTCAAGAATTCTACCATCAAGCTTCTCAAAATCAAGCATCAAGGTATGTGAAATGTTTATCCACGGGTTCCTTCCACTAATGGAGTCTAAGATTCTCTTTTGAATTTCAACTAATTGACTTTATGATTTCTATAATTTGAATTAAAATGTATCCATGATTTCTATTTGGATTAAGTTCCTAATTCATTATTATATATATATATATCATGTGAAATTGATCATTATGTATGTAGATTGATGTTAATCCATGATAAACCCTTGAATTGTGAAATTAGAGATGAATTATGATGCTTACTTGTTTCTCAACACTATATGCATATACTATGCTCCCCAAGTGCTTGATAAATTATCCATGTGAACTATAAAGGGAATGAAATCATGTTAAGTTAGCATATGTGCAAGTTATATCATGCAAGTGATTGTTAAAATGCCCTAATTAATGAATAATGATCAAGTTCCTAGTTTACATGTTTTATGTTGTGACATGTCTTTTATTTTATACTATTTAGTCCTCACGGTACTTGTACCGGATAAGTTAGCTGATTACCTAGAGTCATAGTCAGTCATAGGATAGTATCAGTCACGACATAATCAATAGTACTCTCAGATATTTACAGAAACTTAGCAAATTTCAGTAGTGATCCTAATTAAGTCACAGTACTCTGTTCAGACCTCAGTAGTACTCAGTAGTACTCAGTCAGTTAACAAAATTCAGTAGTTTCCATCAGTCCATGGAATCCCCTGAACTCTATTCAGTTTAGTCAAATAGAAAAATAAATAATAGCTCAGTCCATCCTAGTAGAGCTTAAAACTCAGTCCAGTGTCTATTCAGTTTGGAGTAGGATTGAGCACCGAGTGAACCCAAGGATGGGGACTCACTAGCCAACAGAGGGTGAAATCCTTATGACCAATCCTTGTATTCGAAAACTATGTCGCTAGGATAGGTTGAGATATTTACCTACGACACTAGGGTTGATATTTCATATTTAAGTTTTCCTACCAGCCAGGGTTGATGGAAAAGCTTTCAGTCAGAGAGGGCTAACTCACAGATTGTCCTTATCCATGGCACGGTATTAATACCTTTCCAACTAGGGTTATAGGTTAGACCCAAAATCAGTTAGAGAAGGGGCATATTATTAATATGATTATCTCCCACAGTTTTAGTTCCAGTCTCAGTCTTAAAATAAAACTTTGTTCAGTTCTATAGATTCAGGACTATAAGACATAGTCACTCAGTTCAGTACGGAACTCAGTATGGTTCCACAGTATTTGGAATTGTCAGATATAGTCATTCAGATAATCAGTAATATATTATTTGTAAAAAAGATATCAGTTATCAGTATTCTGCATCAGCACTCAGTATTAGCACAGTCTCAGTTATAGTCTATAAATTCATGCATGTACTCTTACTTATTCATACTCATGTTATTTAGTTCTTATTATGCATGCATTTGAACCCATACATATCATCTAACCTCACTGAGCATACTAGTATATTCAAAGTACTAACACATGTTTTTCTTTACGCTATGATGTCTTATATCATAGGGTCTAATGCACGGGCTCTTGAGCATCCTTAACAGTAGCTTTAAGAGCAGTGGTGAGTCCTCATAGTTTGAGTATATGCTTATTTCTATAGAACTTTAGATTTATTCTAGTAGATGGAGTTAGTTGGGGGCTTGTCCCATCAATTCCACTGTTCAGATAGTTAGAGGATTTTCAGACTAGAGTATTTTTAGATAGTTATTCAATTTTTTAGTACTTATATTTAGTTTTTATATTTTGATACCGTATTCAGATTTATTTTTAGATTTTAAACTTAGGGGAATGTTTCCGCCTATTTTTACATAATTATAGTTTTTATTACTCAGTTATTACAGCAGGTACCAACCTTGGGTTAGCTTATGGTCCTTCAAGATTATGAGCACTGCATAGTATTCGAGGTATAAAGTCGGGGCATTATGAACTTTGTATCAGAGCCAAAGGTTCAACAGTGTCCTAGGAGTTTTGAAAGTCGCATCAAGTAGAGTCTTTTGTATAGGTGTGTTGAACTCCATACTTATGGACAAGAGGCTACAGGATATTTTAGGAAAAGTCTCCCTTCTTTCAATATTCATGTTATGCTAGTGAGGATGATCTCCTATTATATTTTCTTTCTATTCCTAGATTCTCCTCTATTTACTGAACATGCCTTAAAAGAGGACTCTGGAAAAAGGACTGAGAGATCAATCAGCCCCTCAGCCCATGCATTTTGATCCTTTGGGCGAGCATCTCTCTCTTACGGAGTTCAAAGCAGCCTTAAACCACTCTAGCTCATTTTGTGGCATCCCAGAATGAAAGATGAATAGCCCTTATGGCCAACCCAATAGCCAATACTATGTTGTAAGGATTCGAGACTTCACCTGAATGAACTCTCCGTTTTTTACCGAGTTTAAGTCAGATGAGGACCCTCAGGAATTTCTTCACTAGGTTTAGAAAGTCACAGATATCATAGTAGTGAATTCCAATGAGAGTGTTGAGTTAGCTTCCTATCAACTATAAGATATAGCCCATACGTGGTTTAAGTAGTGAAAGGTAGACAAGGGTGCAGATACAGAGCCCATAGAGTGGGAAGAGTTTGCTATAGACTTCTTAGATAGATTCTTTCCCATAGAGCTGAAAGAAGACAAAGTTTTAGAGTTTATCAATCCCTAATGAGGCAATATGAGTGTGAAAAAATATTCTCTTAAATTCACTCAGTTCACCTGGTATGCTCCCTATGTAGTAATAGATAATAGATCTAGAACGAGAAAGCTTATGCCTAGGATATCGTGTAGAGTGGCTAAGGAGTACAGGACTATGTTGTTGATTAAGGAGATGGACATATCTAAGCTCATGGTCCATGCTCAACAGATTGAGGAATAAAAACTTAAGATAAAATAGAGAGAAGATAAGAGAGCCAGAATGGGTAACTTTAGTTTCACCCAGCCAAGGTCAGAGGATATTAATCATTCTCGATTAAGTCACAAGTTTTCATCCCTAGTACCATCTTCATCTAGTATACCAGTACCATGGTTCAGGAAAGACAGTCATGATGGGGCACTATGCTTCAAAACCTAGAGTAGTGCAAGCGATATTCATACTAATATGCTTTGCAAAGAATGTGAAAAGAATCATAAAGATGTGTGTAGGGCCGACAGTGATGTGTATTTTAGATGTAGTGAGTCAGGTCACAGAGTATGAGACTGTCCTAAGGCTAGTCCATGAAGTTAGCATAGTCATTATTTAGCTCAAGGTGTCATTCCCATTGCCGTCGGTAGGCAGCGCCAAAATAGGCTTTATGAATTTCAATCCAGGAAAGATCTGGAAAGTTCTATTGATATGGTCACTGTTATGTCACAGACCTCCCATTTATATAGTATGTCTCATTAGATCCAGCAGTTTCTCTGTCTTTTGTTACTCCTTGTATAGTAGTTAACTTTATGGTCAAACCAAATATTAACAAAACCTTTCTCAACCTCCACCCCAGTGGTTAGTCTATCATAGCTCAGTGGGTATACAGGAACTGTCCAGTTATGCTATCCTATGAAGTGAGGCTTCCATATTTTATTAGTAATATTAGTATGTGCAGAAAAGTAATGGGTAGGAATAATGCCCAACCCGTCTTTACCTCAGTTCCAAAGTTTCTACTTCCTTCATCATGATACCTATTCATGTTTTACATCTCAGCACCATGAACACAACTTATATTTACATACTTTTTATAGATTCATGTGTATTTCCAAGTTCTTAGTATGAGGAGCTCCAGTTTACTTAGCAGTATGAAGTATATTTAATGAAATCATAAACTCGAAGCTCAGGTCACGCAGCTCATGACTTCTGCACTCTTTCCTTACAGTGTGTTTAGTGCCAGTTACTGTATCAATTATTATTTCAGTTATAGTTTTGGTTATAGTTTCAGTCTCAATCCCAGTCTTAGTCAAAACATCAAATTAGAATCTCAGTTCAGTTTAAGGTTTGCTTGACCATAGCATGCAATTATCAGTTATTAAATTATCAATATTTCAGTATCCTAGTTTATAGACTATTTCATAATCATGTTATACGTTTGGTTTTGCATTCTCAAATAATATAGTTTTCAAAAAGTCATGATCATCTATACAATGTTTCTCATTCAGTCCATAGATCATAGGTATAATACTCTACAGTTTCAGTCCCATTATTTAGACTAAGTATAGTTCAGTCTTACATTTCCAGTATTCAGCTATTACTCATCCCATTGATTGGATATGTTAGTATTCTTATGCATTCATACGCAAAGCCCATATGAATACTTTTTAGTAATCCTAGGTGAAGTGTCGTACTAATGTGAAAAGTATAGGTGAGAATAATTTTTTACTATGAGTTAGTCTGTAAATCCAGTAATTTAGTATTAGCAGTCACATAGACAAGTTCATGTGTTGTGGTTTCCACCGTTTTATCTAATCGTTCAGTCCGAATGGCTCGTGAATTAAATTATTCAATGATATAGAAATTAGGTAGTGCATGTTCAACTCAGTTCATGTATCAAGTCTCAGTTTCATTTCCCAGATATTCAGTCATGATTTAGTTTGTAGGTGCCTTGTGAATCACCCCAATTTTTCTTAATATATCAGCCAGGTAAGCATTCTTTGAGGGACATAATGTCCTAAAGGGGAGATGCACTTTAACCCTTAGCTTTTATGTCCTAAACCTCCCAATTATCTTCATGTAAATAATCTAGTTTGGAGTAGTGGGTACTCATAAGTTGACCCGCTAGTTTCAATCTCAGTCGTAAGCCAAGTATTCAAGGGGCTCGGTTTAATGGACGATATTTAGTTCATGTACAACGTTCCAGTCTCAGTCTTGTTCTTATGTTTCCGTTTATGGATTCTCCAAAAATGATCATGATTTCATTAGTATTTTTTAATTTAGTAATAGTTATCCTTGAACTCATTATGTTTCATGCTTAGATTTTAGTAACAAACTTGGTATCAGTAACCATTACATTTTTAGTTATACGTTCATGAGCCAGTTCAATCATGTATCTATGCATCAGATATGCATTTTTAGTACATAAATTTAGTTTATCATTAATCCTAATCATGTATTCATGAATTATGTTCAGCTATATCCATGCATCAGATATGCATATTCAGTATGATAATTATGAATACTAGAAATATCAGCCATATAGTCATGTTTCAGATGTTCATGTCTAGTAAGTAAACCAATCTCTCAGTATTTTCAGTCTCAGTAGTCTCATTCAAGGATGAATGTTTCCAAGGGGCAGATAGTTTAAGATCCCATAAAATCCTCAGCTTAATTCAGTTCTTTAGGGTTTTTAAGGGGTCCCAGACTTAGAATCTTTTATCTAACTACTTCGACTCAGTGTCATTTTAACCTACGAATGGTGGAAATTTTATTTTACGACCTTTACGTCCAGTAAATGTTAATGTTTAGGTTGATTCATGATCAGGAATGTTCGTAGGTGTTTTTGGACAAGTTTTGGATTTTTCGAACTTCATTTGAAGCTCCTTTGGAATCCCATACCAGTGAATCAAAGCAATCTTAGTGCACCACATCGACCATCGCATTGATTACTATTTTACCCAGCTACCAGCGTCCAATTCCAGTGAATCAACATGAACATGGTGCGACATGCTTGCTATTGCATTGATGCCATCAACGCTATGATGTCCTATATTATAGGTTTAGATACACGAGCTCTGGAGCATCCTTAGTAGTTTAGATTCTCATCTTTTAGAGTAGTGGTGAGTCCTCATAGTTTGAGGGAATGCTTATTATTTATAGTACTTCAGTTTTATTTTAGTAGATGGAGTTAGTTGTGGGCTTGTCCCATCAACTCCATAGTTTAGACAATTAGAGGTTTTTCATACTAGAGTATTTTCAAACAGTTGTTCAGTTTTTCAGTACTTATATTCAATTTGTGTAGTTTTTTACCGTATTCAAATTTATTTATAGATTTGAACCTTATGGCATATGTTTCCACCTATTTTCACATAATTACTATATTTATTACTTAATTATTGCAGCATTTACCAGTCATCGGTTAGGTTGTGGTCCTTCGGGATTATGAGCACTGTGTAGCATCTAGGGTACAAACTCAGGGCGTTATACTTTTTTCTAAGCAAGGATATAGAGATGCTCTTCCTCAAACTCATTCAACTGTTTTAGTAGTTTAGTCCAAAAGCCTAGTGATGTTTAAGTGTTTGATGGAATATTTTAGACCTTTTAAAAGGTATAATTGTTTATTTTTAAGAAACTATTAGTGTATTTGATGCTTATTTTTCATATTCTCAGGAATTAAACTCAAAAGAAAGAATAACTTGGAAATGCGTAATGAAACACCCTGAGTTTAGCCCTTGGAAATTTCTTAGGTCTTAAACCTTCTAGCCATCGTATGACTTAAGCTTTCTAGTCGTATGGTGTTGGTACGACTTAGGAGCCTAAGTCCTACTTTACAGAGTGTATTCTATGTCACTTACTGTCCAACGTACGACTGGACTCTATATGAGTCATACGGATATGGGACAAATGAGTAGGGCTAATCGTATGTTAATCAGTATGCAATCATAATCATATATTGGGTACCATTTATATAATGTTGATAGGAGTTATTACAGGAACTCATATGTTTGAAAGAATCATAGTCCAACTTTTTTCTGAGGGTTTGAGAGGAGGGCACTACTCATATGATTTGGGTATGAGTGGGAAGGTGTCCAAACTGTACTTTTATGAGAAAATTTTTACAGTTTAAGTTAGAAGTATTCTGGACATTTTCCCTCTTAACTTATTTTGAACCCACGACATAAAAACACTATAGGTACTTCATTTACCCTATTATTCTCAACCAAAAAACACTCTAAGCGCTCTAAAATCTCTTCCAAGGCTCTTGGTCCAAGAAAGGCTATGGTTTCTTTAATATAATCAATTTGGGGTTTACAGGGATTGTTATCTCTCTGTAATCCTTGGTGTCTAAGGAATGTTATTCCTCCCTTATTGTTCGTTCAAATAAAAGCATAATTTAATGAATGGTTTTCATGGTTTAATTATGGGTATTATTTAGTTTTGGATTATGTGTTGGGTATTTTTGTTAGTAATGGTTAGATAACATTTTCCCATGTTTTTTCTTATTGATTTCATGTTATAATTATGGAATGGAACATGTGGTTTCATTGGAATGGTCAATTGGATCTTGGTTTTGTTTTTGGAGACTATATTCCCTCAACATGTTTATTAAAATGCATATGAGAATAGTTTTATCACATAGTTTGAATTTTATTGTAAACCTTGCATTCCATAGTATGGTAATGGAACTTAAATTGGTTTAAATGTTTTTAAATGTATTAGAAAGAGCTTAGTGGCCATGGATTTTATTTCATTAAAAATCCAATGAGGTACATGGGAATCACCAAAGTGTTGGCTATGACATTGCTTGCAAGTAGGTATGATGATACCTCTACATAATGCCTTGGTAATTAACACATGGTATTGATGGTTTCGTTGTGTTCTAATATTTTTAATTAGGAAATAATAGAGGGTTATGATAGTTAATTATAAAGGTATAAGTCTAATGGACAGATACTAGAAACTTATGTTTGCCGATATGAGGGTAGGTCATGGTGACCAATACATGTGGGATACACAAAAAGCCCCCTAAGTTATACTTGTATATACGTATCATGTAAGGCAAAGGCTATATGGTTATCTATGTCTCTTATGATATCTTTGGTTCATACGGCTATACACACTAGGGCCCATTCAGGGGGTAACACTGGACCCATATAGCCCCTGGGTAGTTTTAGGACAGTTAAGCTACACATACCGAAGTTAAAGGTTTTAAATGCATGCTAAACCTGGTTCATTTCCCTAGCACAAATTATATATATGCATGGTTGTGATTATATATATTTATTTTCATAGTTTTAAATATTGGCATTATTTTATCCTTCCCCCTGAGTACATGCTAGCGTTCACCTTTTAATCCATCTTTGGGAACTTTATTCCCACTCATTGTAAGAACCAATAATACTACTCCTCATGCTCAGTGATTAGATTGGGGGATAGCTGTGTGTCAGATTGAAATGGCGAGCTTCCATATTCTAGAAACTCCAATTCATGTTGTAGATTCTCTACATTCTTATATTATTTCATAGACTTTTGTTTTTTGCTTTGGTTGGGGGCATGCCCCGATGGATATTATGTTAGTTTCAATTAGAGGCTTTGTGAGACTTCTTTGGGTTAGCATTGGTTGTGTATGTATTAGTCTCAGTATTGGAAGTGGTATTGGCATTGCATCTAACACCATTTAAATATATTTCATTTATGATTGTTCCATCTTGTTATATGTACTGAATTTATCCAACATAGGGTGTGGTGCCGTTATTGTTGGGAATTGTTGGTTTTCTTCTATCCTAGCAGGGCTTGAGGCACCTGACACGACTAGGCCCTAGTTTAAGTCATGTCAGATTAGTATCAAAGCCCTAAGTTCATGGTCATGTGGGAGTCCACAAAGATGTGTCGAGTAGAGTCTCTTTTAAGGGTGTGTTGTGCGCCACACTCATAAGGGAGAGCTATAAGACATTTAAGAATATTTCTTTTTCTTGTGTTCTATTTTTATGATGTAGAGTCTAAGTCTTGAAATCTCCTCTAATTCTTATTTATTTACTTTTCAAATCATGCCTCGATGATTTAATGCTAAAAAAACTCCTATGTCCCAACAGGGGACAATATAGATGGGACATACTTTACTTATAGAGTCCTCACCCGGTCAAGTTGTCTAATTCCTTATTGTTCTGGAGTTCTACTGGTTCCCTCTAGTCTATCTAAAACTTCTCAGGCTGAATTGATAAATGTTGAGTTTCATCCATCCATTCATATGCTAGCATAATTGGTAGCTACTTAGTGTGAGTGTGGTGTTCCTGTTACTCCATATTTTGAGGCCACAAGTGTTGGTCAGTCATGAGGTAGAACCCTCCAACCTTTACTAAAATTTATGTTTAAGAGGATTCTCAAGGTTTTTTTGATGAGATGGAAAAGATATTCCATGTTATGCATGCCACAAACGTGGTGAGCGTACAGTTTTCCACCTACGAGTTAAAGGATGTGGAGTACCAATGGAATGAGGAATAAGATTAGGCAAGGGGTGATGATTTGGATTCATCTCTGTCGGAGGATTTCTTTAATGCTTATCTGTTCCACTTCTTTCCTAAGGAGTTGAGGGAAAAGAAAGGAAAAGAGTTTGTTAATCTTATGCGAGGAAAGATGTGAGTTAAGGAGTATTCCTTGATATTTCACCAGTTATCAAGGTATTCTCTAGAGATGGTTTCTAATATAAGGGCCCGAGTGAGGAAGTTCACTCTGGGATTGTCTCATAAATTAATATTGGAGAGTAAAGCTGCCTTTTTAGGTAAGTTGTGTACATGCAATAGTTAGAGAAAGAAAAGAATAAGTAGGATAAAATAGAGGATAGGCAGGGTAAGAAGTTAAGGTTCTCTAAGTAGGGTGGTGGGAAATAGTCGAGTGGCAGGGATGGTGAAAAATGGCCTAAGAAGAAGTGGGGCAATTATGGATCTTACTCGACAGCTAGTGCTCCCTATCCATATCTATTTGGTGATAGGCATTTCCATGGTAGAAACAACTAATGGGCAATGGTTCCTAAACTCAGGATATTGGGGTTTAGTTAGCTCAACCGCATCCTCCTTGTAGATTTTATGGTCATTTGCATCAGGATTTTTGTGATGAAGGAAGGGACAAGTGCTTCAACTATGGTCAGCCAGGCCATATGCTTTGAAACTGTCCTATTGGTAAGGTTGCCTCTAGGGAAAATAAGGTTCTTATTGCCATTTTCTTAGCTCCAACACTAAAGGGTGCAAAATCTTGCTTCGACATTGGTCAAAATAATTTTTATGCTCTTACAACTCGTTGGGAGTTTGAGGCATCACCAAAAGTCATGACTGGTATGTTGAAACTCTTTTCCCATGATTTTTATTATTTACTTGATTTGATGTCTACTCTCTCTTATATGACCCTATTACTGGCTGTGTATTTTTGGTTTTGGTCCCAAGTATATTTCAAATCCGTTTTTCTATTTCTACTATGATAGGTAGCTCTGTGATTGCTAGAAGAGTCTATAGGGTGTTTGTGATATCTGTTGGTAGTAAATAAACTTTGGCAGATTTATTTGAATTAGATATAGTGGATTTTGATGGTATATTGGGGATGGACAAGTTGTACTTGTGCTATGCATCTCTAGATTATCGAACCCATAGGGTTGTCTTTAAATTTCCAAATGAGCCAGTTATTAAGTATGTGGGGGGGGAGGTTGTTCCCTAGCTCCTAAGGGTAATTTTATATCATATCTTAGAGCCGAGAGACTAATCTCCAAAGGGTGTCTCTATAATCTAGTCTGGGTTAAAGATTCTATCTTTAGGGTCCTTCAATACATTCCATCATAGTGGTGAATGAATTCTCTGAGGTTTTTCCGAAATACCTTCTTGGTGTTCCTTTTAATTGAGAGATTGAGTTTGGGATTGATCTTATTTCGGACACTTATCCAATTTTTATTCTTCCATATAGAATGGCTCCAGTTGAGTTGAAGGAGCTTAAGGAGCAATTAAAGTGTCTCTTAGATAAGGGTTTCATCAATCCTAGTGTGTCCCCGTAGGGTGCACCATTATTATTTTTATGTATAAGGAATGGTTTACTTTAGATGTGTATTTATTACCGGCAGTTGAATAAGGTAATAGTAAAGAATAAGTAATCAGTTGCAGGGTGCTAAGTTTTTCTCCAAAATTGATCTCTGAACTAGGTACTATAAGTTAAATATTAGGGAGAAGGATATCTCTAATATTTTTCGTACCTGATATGGGTATTTTGAGTTTCTAGTTATGCCTTTTGGGTTGAGCAATGCCTCAATGATATTCAAGGATTCGATAAATAGTGTCTTCTATACGTTTTTCGTCTTGTTCGACATTGCGTTCGTCAATGATATTTTAGTATACTGTAAGAGTGAGGTGGATTATTCAAATCACTTTGGTGTTGTATTGCAGACTTTTAAATTCCAACAGTTGTATGCCAAATTCTCAAAATGTAAGTTCTTGCTGAACACTATCACTTTTATGGGTCATAACATTTCTAATGAGGGGATCATAATGGATCCACAAAAAGGTTTTGGTGGTTAAGATGTGGCCTAGGCCTATGACTCCAACTGATATTCAGAGCTTCTTGGGTTTATCTTTCTACTATAGGAGATTTATAGAGAGTTTTTCTTCTATAGTTTCCCCATTGACCAAGTTGATTCAAAAAAACATAAAGTTCTTATGGACTGATGCTTAGAAGAGTCGTTTTGAGAAGATGAACTAAAGCTAACTTTATCTCCAATTTTGACTTTGGCTGAAGGTACTGATGGGTTTGTGGTCTACAGTGATGTATCTCATGAGGGACTTGGGTGCATTTTGATATAGTATGGCATGGTGATAGTTTATGCCTCTAGGCAGTTAAAGGTGCATGAGAGAATTATCCAATTAATGATTTGGAATTGATAGTTGTGGTGTTCGTATTGAAAATCTGGCATCACTATTTTTATGGAGTCCGTGTGGATATCTTTTCTGATCATAAAAGCATTTATTATGTTTTTACTCTAAAGGATCTTAATATCAAGCAATGGAGGTGACTTGAACTGCTCAAGGATTATGACATGAGTCTTCACTACTAGCCAGTCAAAGCTAATATGGCTGTTGATGCTCATAGCAGCTTATCAATGGGGAGTCTAGTTCATGCGGATAAGAAGAAGTGGGAGATGGTGAAGAACTTTCACTATTTGGATAACCTTTGAGCTTGTCTCGTGACATTCGAGGACAGTGGTATGTTTATTCAGAATGTGCGCAGTCATTTGTTGGTCGTGAAATTAAGGAGAAGCAAGTGTTAGATATTATCTTGATTAGTGGTGATTGTACTTTGCGGTACAAAGAGAGATTATGTGTTCCCATTATAGATTGTTTGTGAGAGGCAATCTTGGCTGAGGAGCATGAGTCGTGCTATGCTTTTTATCTTGGTTTATCAAAAATACATCATGACCTCAAAGAGATGTATTGGTGGAACAATATGATGAGTGATGTATACAACTTTGTGGATAAATGCATGGTATGCCAACAAGTGAAAATTGAGCACATGAGGACCAGAGGCTTGTATCAAGAAATTGACTTTCCAGAGGGGAATTGGGAAGTCATCAACATAGATTTTATTACTGGACATCCTCAATGTCGAAACTAATTTGATCTTGTTTGGGTCATCATGGATCGAATGACAAAGTCAATTCAGTTTGTGCCAGTGAGAACTAACTTCTCAGCTAAGGATCATGCAAGGTAGTATCTCCATGAGATTATGAAGTTCCATGGGGTACCTATTTCTATCATCTCTGATTGTGGTACGCAGTTTTCATCTCTATATTGGCGGTCATTTTAGAAAGGTTTGGGGACCAAGGTGATTCTTAGTACTGCTTTTCACCCGTAGTAGGATAGGCAATAAGAACGGACTTTTTAGACGTTGGAGGACATACTTAATGATTGGTGATTGACTATGGTGATAGTTGTGTTGAGTCCTTATCTCTTGTGATTTTTCCTACACAAACAGCTACCACTCTTACATCGAGATGGCTCTATTTTAGGTCTTGTATGGTAGGAGGTGTAGGCCTCCTATTGGGCGTTTTGAGGTTGGTGAGGGAGAGATGCTTTACTCATATTTGTTCACCAAGACATGGAGAAAGTAAAGGTGATTCAGGATAGACTTATGGCTACAAAATATAGCTAAAAGTCCTTTGCAAATGTGAGGCAAACAAAATTAGAGTTTGAGGTTGGACGTAAGGTGATCTTGAAGGTGTCTACTATTAAGAGAGTGACACATTTTGGAAAGAAGGGGAAGCTCAGTCCTCGATATATTGTTCCATACTTGCTTTAGAGTAGGGTTGGCAATATTGCTTATGAGTTGGAGTTGACTTATAGTTTGAGCTTCATTTATTTGGTATTCCATATTTCTATGTTTAGTAACTTTATGGGTGATCCATCTCAAATCATGCCTATCAAGGATATTGGTATTTTAGATTCTTTAACTTATGAGGAGGTTCCGATTGAGATCTTGGATCGACTGGTTCATTAGTTTTGGAATAAGGGTGTAGCTTCGGTCAAGGTTCTACAGAGGAACCATAAGGTCAAAGAGGATACTTTGGAAGTGGAAGATGACATGAAGTCCGAGTATCCATTCCTATTTTTGCTCCGAAAATTCATGCGGAAGGTATGTGTTATTCATCACCTCTTTGTTTTCTAATTTTTTTAAAGGAAAGATTGATTTCCTTGCATCTCTGTTTTCTAAATTTGTTAATGGTCCAAGTAGTGGTGTTTGGGATTCAAATTGTACTTGTACTGCATGCTTCCATTATTCGAGGATGAATGATCTAAATGTGGGAGAATTAAAATACCCTGAGTTTGACCCTTGGAAATTTCCTAGATTTTGAACTCTCTGGCCATCATACGACTTAACCTTATTAGTCATATGATATGGGTATAACATAGGAGCCCAAGTTGTATGTTACACATTGTGTTCTATGTCCCTTACTGTACAAGGTACGACCAGACTCCATACGAGTTGTATGGAGATGGTACGAGTGAGTAAGGCTAATACTATGTTAATTAGTGTGCAATTTGGATCATGTATTGCTGAGGTTACTACTATAGGGTACCATTAATATGATGTTCATACAAGTTAGTCCTTGAGCTAGTATGTTGGAAAGAATGGCATTCAACTTTAATCCTAGGGTATGAATAGAGGTACCACTAGTATGATGTGGGTACGAGTGGGTGGGGGGGTCCAAACCGTATCCTAGTGTTGTAATTTTCACAATATAAGTTGGGGGCATTCTAGACATTTCCCTCTTAACTCATTTTTACCCAATGACTTAAAACACTATTGGGACTTCATTTACCCTATGATTCTCAATCAAAAACACTTTAAACACTCTCAAATCTCTTTGAAGACTGTTGGTTCAAGAAAGGCTAGGGTTTCATCAATACGATCAATTCGGGGATTACAAGGGTAGCTTTTCTCTGTACTCTTTGCTGTCTAAGGCATGTTACTCCCCCCTCATTGTTAATTCAACTAAAAGAATATCTTAATAAATCATTTTCATAGTTTAATTTTGGGTATTTTTTAGTTTTGGATTGTGTGTTGGGGGTTTTGGTAAGTAATGGTTGGATAACATTCTCTCATGTTTTTCTTATAGTTTTCATGTTATAATGGTTGAATTGAACATGTGGTTTCATGGGAATGGTTAGTTGGTTCTTGGTTTTTGTTTTGGTAACTATCTGCCCTGAACATGTTTGTTAAAATGCCTATGAGAATGGTTTTTTCATTGTTACTCGTTAGCACGTACGCAAGTGTACGTGGTATCACCAAGTAAAATAGTGTCCCTTTCAGAAGACAAGTATTGATCTTGCAGGGACTAGAGTTAAGTAACTATCAAATTCTAGTTCACTATTAAAATTAACTTAGTGCAAGCATAACCAAAAGATTTTTCAAATTGATAAACAAAAAGTATAGTAAATAGTACGTAAAATAAAGACTTGAGACAACCAATGGATTACATCCCAGGGTTAAGGCACTTCGAACAATCATACTATGCTATTGAACTTCATTAGTTAGATTGATTATCTTGGTTATTTATTCATAGGGTTATCTCTTGATCATTTCTCCCAACCTCTAATCATCTACCTATCTTGGAAATTACAACTACATGATTGAGCGGGGATACAATTATCCAATTAAGTGCTTAAATCTATCGTCCTACATATGAACAAAGTAAGCCTTCTAGCTACATCCTTGTCCTAGATGCTAATTCAAACTCCTTATATTATAAAAGAATAAGAACCTTACTCTATTCATCCCCACATTCTATCTTACTATTCCCTCTCCCGAGATCACGACAATTTATATATTATAAGGGTAATGAATCCTCAAAATAGTTAAAATAATTATGAATAAACAACCAAATATGATAATAAATCCAAACAAATATAATTCATAACGATAGCAAACATGTTTTTGGCCTTATCTGCGGAAAGAGGGTGTTTAGCCACTAATCGTTATAATCATAATCCAAATACTTGAATACATGATTAAATATATTAAAAATTTTAATTGAAATAATATAAACCCTAATAAATGTGTGTGGAAGCCTCCTCAATCTCCCAAATACGTCAAAAAGTTAATAGAATAAGTACATAAAGTCCTATTTATAGACTTGCCAATTTGTCCATGTGTGGGATTCGGTCCATATCGTGTTAGTGACTACCTATGGGATAATCCACTTGAATATTTTGATATATAATGGATTAATCCACTCAGGGAGTTGGAAATTGCGGCCATAACGCGTAGGCGCACTGGAAATTGCCTATTTATGTTTATTTTCTTTGCAGTATATCTCCTTCCATCCCTTGCCTTTTGGTATTTTTCCATTAATTTCCAGATTGTATTTCATGAATATATCACCTTAATAAACACACCAATCATCCTTCATTATCAAACACCAAAGAGTAATGCTCAAAACAACAAAACATTCAGAATGATGAACTAAAAATACCAGCTAAGACTAGGCTTTCCCACATTGATCTTAAACTTATGCTTTGACTCTTGGCTTATTTCAATTAAACTTTAAAAACTATAAACCAATTTTTAACATGTAATTACACATTGAAATAAATAGGAACTCATTCAATAAATTAGAATCCATCACGATTAACTAGAACAACACCTATCTGATGCTTATCAAACTAGTTTTCTTATATGAGCTCTAAATAATCAATTTAAATCCAAAATTGTTTGAAATAAACCTTAAACATTGTACAAACATACTTAATCATATAGATATTTATTTATATCAATATTAATACACAAATAAATCAAGAATTCTTTAAAACAAGGCTGAATGAGCTAAGAAAGCCACACTAAATGTGTAAATACACCCAATATCAGTCACATAGTTTGACTTTTATTGAAAACCTTGCATTGTATAATATGTTAATTTAACTTAAATTTCTTTAAATGGTTTTAAATAAATTTGAATGGCCTTGGTGGACATGGCTTTGGTTTAATTAAAAACCCTATTGGGTATATGGGAATCCCCTTAGTGGTTCTTATGACATTGCTTCCAAGCTTTAGTCAGTACGACGATACCCCTACATAATTCCTTTATAATTTAAAAATGGAATTGGTGGTTTGGTTATGTGCTAATTTTTTTAATTGGGTTATAATGGTGGATTATGATAGCTAACTGTGAAGGTGTGAGTCTGATGTACGAACACTGAAAACTCATGTTTATCGACATGATCATTGGTTATAGTGACGTTATACTTCTGGGGTACATGTTAATCCCCTATGTTATGCTTGCATATTATATCATAGAGGGAAAAGGATACACAGGAATTCTCAGCCGCAATGATATCTCCTTAAAATATTGAAATAATAATTTGAATGATTTGTTCGTCTTGTTGGATTCTTGATATTGCCACTTGATCCATAAATGCTTTTTAAAAGTTAACTTCACTCTCCTACTTAATGATATTGGTAATGGGCAAAAAGAGAAGTGAAAAGGATGATGTAACACTCTAAAAATCAAATATTTGATTAAAATTATTCTTAAAGCATATATAGGACAAAATTTAGTTAATTGGTGGTATAAGAAGTGATTTAAATATAAATTAATTCTACAGGTAACTCCTAGAACATAGATAAGTTGAAACCTTCTTTAATAATTAATTTCTTGTGTAAAATATTTTTATAGTCAACATCAAATGAGTACAACTACTAAATTAATAATAGCCTTGAGGATCAAGACCTAACCAATTACGGGAATTTGAATATCCAAAGTATCAAAGTTTGACTTAATCTAATATTGGAGTAAAAGGTTATGGCTATTTTATTGAAAGATTATAAAGTTGTCAAAAGTTACAACCCAAATGACGGCCAGGATTCTAGTTAGATTCCAAGATCATGAGATGTTCTCATCAGATAAAATTCAGTGACCTGAAAAGTTCCCACCCACAATTTGATACCATGATCATGGTTGTGACCCACAATCGTAGAAGGGTCCATCTGAGGTCAAAAATTAAAATTTTTAACAACTTTTTAGAGGGGTATTCCAATCTTTTTATACTCCAAAACTAAATCATTTAAGCTATCCTAAGACTGAATATAACTCTTTAACTACTCCTAATACCTCATTCACTTCATAACACATTATTCAGAGAAATATGAGAAATATGCGACCTTTCATCATGAAACAAGAAATTAAGATTCTTCAGCTTCAAGCTCAAATCCTCCAAATATTAGTTGAAGAATCAAAATTAATCTACTATATGGGTATTCAATAAGGATCTCCTTTTACATTCATGTCCAAATTATAATCTCTCATTCATGAATTCTATGATTCCTATGAACTATTATTTTACCCAATTATGACCCCAAGCTTAAATTTTGTTATCCAAGAAATATTTTTTATTTGTGAGCATGTTTTCATGATTATTTCTGATTTCTTATAGCTATATTATAGCATACACATTATTCTCATATCAATGAATAATTTACATGATCTTACATAAGATTTCAAGCATATGATCAAGCTACATAAGTTGTATCAGTTTTCTAGACAATTAATCATTATTTATTATAAATTAATGGATTTCACTACATATCCATTTAACATGACATGTTTTCCCATGAAATTAATAATCTTAATAGACATGTCATTTTATGGCTCCTAGATGTGTTAATATTTAGTATTTTGAAATTATGCTATGAAATTCCCCCTTTTTCTTTTGATTATTCAATTAACACTATTAGTTGCAATTTTTAGAGATGGTGGATTATGAACACTTGATGACCTAGAATTTCATGTATGTATTTATGCATATTAAATCCTTTAGATTACCAAATTTAGAATGCTTTGAGATAACACACTTATATATCAATCTTTGAATACTAGTATCATTTAGTTATTAAGTATATTAGCTTATGTTCAGTTGCGAGCGGTACTTAGCATTGAACGAACACAGGGATGAAGTCTTACCCACCAATTAGGCTGAGACCTTGAATAAAAGTCCCTATGTCTCAAAACAATGGTTCAACCATAGGTTCTAAAGGTTCAACGATAATCTTAAGATTGACACCTTACTCCCTTCCTACATTAGTTTAGTAGTACCACCTTAGATCAACCTGTATAACTTAGTAAGGTATATTGGGCCCTTTTTGATAGGAATTATACATCCAACCCCATTTGTCGATCATATGATAATATGTCAATTAGTAGTATCTCTAACAGTTCAAACTCAGTTATTTCATGACCTTGTAATTAATTTACACAATACAATATTGATCAGTTATAAATTTTTTTACTTGGTTATTGCATTAGGTTTCATCCCATAATTATAGACTCAATATTTCTACATAACCCTTAGTTTGGTTTTTCCTATTTTTAAACTATAACTTTTTTAGATTATCATTTCATATTGGTATATATGTATTTTATAAATGGTCATCATGCTAAAGTTCATCTCTTTGTTACTAATTAGCATTCAGTATGATTTTGCAGCATTGTAAACATTATCTTCAAATCATATCAAATATCTATGGTTTTATTGCTTCCCAGTTTGTAGAAATATTTTAGCTCATGATCCTAATTTTTAACGATGCCTCACAACTTTTAATTACAAACATGTTTTAAATAAATATTTTAGTAAATAACTTATTTCAATTTCAAAGCATATTTTAAGTGTTTTCATGACTGGTACATATCTCACATACTTATATATTCCAAAGTACTGATCACATACCTGCTCTTCCTATATTTTTCATGTGATGTAGATTGTGGTGGTTACTATTAATATCATAGTTAGACAGATTATAACATATATCTTGGAGGTAATGGTTCTTTCACTTTGAGGACTCAAGTCAGTTGTAGATCCAATATTTTATTTTTTTATTCATATGTATTGATTAGGGATAGCTAAGGGTCATGTCTGGGCTACCTTTAGTCAATATTAGTAGATCTTATTATATATTTAGTTAGAGTATTCATAATCAATTTCTTTTTCTTTTCAGATTATTAAAGTTGTAAATAAACTATCTAATAGTAAATGTATTTAATTAGTCGATTCCATGATTATATTTCTGCTCAACCAGTTTAGCTCTTATATATTCTTTAACTAGTTAATCATACATTATGACGGTACCATGGGTTTGCTTGGCATCACTTATAGTTCTAAGCATAACATTAAGAAAGTGGGTAGTCTTAGGTCGTGAAATACATGGTATCAGATCCCAAGATTCATATGTGCTAGGGTGTCTTGATGACATGTTTAGTATAGTCTTAATGAACGGTATGGAGATGTTTGTAATTTTTTTTAAGAGGCTACAAGGCATTTAGAAAATAATTTCTTTCTTTCTTGTTCTAGATCATGTAATAGAGATGTTCTCAAATAAATTTATGTAAATTCGACCACTACTCCATCCTCATTAACTACTTCTTCATCGTTGAGGTAACATAAATAAACAAATTTAATCTTTTACAAATAATGTTTTCTCTAACAAAGTCAACTGACAGTAATACGACTGTACAATGATTTTTGAGAAGCCCATCAATATTAGTTACAATAATTTTGAAGGAGTTCACTCTTATTCATATAAATTATATGGTAACTAAAATTAAGATGTGCTCTTAGATTCCTTCTTAGAATCCTATGGAAAATGACCAAGAGTCAAGATTAAAATCTTAGAAGTGTAATAGCGATAGTATGAGAATACTGGTTATCTGGACTTAGCAGAAGGAGTTATATATCCATTAAGCCAGCAAGGTATTATGTATACTATATTATAGAACTTTAGTGGAGGTATAATGGTGAAAGAACTTTGTGTATGTCAATGCTTTAGTAAGGATCAAGCCTAGGGTGTTAGAAAAAAGATAAGAAAACTTGTTAAGGAAGAGAATATTCCTAAATTTTGAGTCAACTAGTGTTTCATGATTTCTATCCAGTAAAAGTAAGTTAGTAGAGTGAATAATTTTTTTTTGGGGATATCCATTATAAATGTTAGAAACAATGTTTGGATTATGGATGATCAAGTAAATAAAGAAAAGATTTTGAACTCTAAAAAAAGAAAGGTGTTCCCAGGGTATTGTGTCCTTTCATAAGATTCTAGTTAGTAAAACCAAAATCTTTCTTTCCCTCTTATTCAACAATATTATTGTTTATCCTATTAGGTGATTACTTTACATTTCCAATAGCTATAAAAGATTCTTTTTCCTTTCCCTAAGCAAATCAAGGTTTACGTTATAGTATGATGACTATTGAGGCTTGATGAACTTAATAGTTGTATATTAGAAGAAAGTCCTAACAATGGGTTTTACACTTCTAGATATAGTCTTTTTATGGATTTTAGGATGTATGAATATATTTATACCCACACGACTAGAGTGAAGTGATTATAGTTCATTTTAAGGTTTGATGAAGAGGTTCATAAACTTAGAGTGATGGCTCATTTATATGAGGAAAATGATAGAATAAGTTACCAAGTCAGGGTTTGTGATTCTAGTTCTGATGTTAGTGAGTTCTAGAACAACACTAGGGGAGGTGGATATCTAAATCATTCTTAACTCAGTATATTTCTTATCCTTTAGTTATTGCAACACTCTACTCATGCCTTGCATGTCAAATCAATGATCATATCTCATATTTATGCAGATTATACAAAAATTATGTCCATTTTCAATTCCTAGTATAAGCAATAATAGTTCACTCAATAGTACGAATCTTATTCTATGAACCTATGAATTCCGTTATAATGTCATCAACTCATGACTTATACACTTATGTTTTGCAGTATTCTCAATTCCAAGTACTCATGGTACATCGTCAATGACTACTGATATTACATTACATCATGTAAGCTCTCTAATCAAATCTCTTAAATAAGTTCATTCATATTATACTTTAACCCTCAATCCTCAGTTGACTATTAAAGATATGAAAATCCTTAAGTCAAGATTTCTCAGTATTCTTCTTATTAAAGATACTTATTGTAACGCCCCAAGATCCCATTTCTCAGTATTCTTCTTATTAAAGATACTTATTGTAACGCCCCAAGATCCCATCCCAAGAAATCACATAGTGCTTATGGACCCGAAGTACCACAAGCTAACCCTTTTTTGATATATGTACCTGTACACTGCATAATATCTGAAATAAATGTGAAAACTTGCCATAAGGTTCAACACATCGATATATACTTAAAAAAGAAAAAAACTGAATACTAATACATCCATCTAAAAAGCCTCTAACAGTCTGAACTGTGCAGTTGATGGGACATGTCCCCAACTGAATTTGTCAATAGAAAATAAACAAATTCTGGAAGAATAGTAGTAAACTGAGACGCATCATTAAAAGAAAAAGACTCACTGCTACTGCTGCTTACTGCGACCAAACTGCTAAGGATAAACTAGATCCTGTGCCTCTAAGCCTATGGTGTCAAATAAAACACTATAGTACAAATGCGTCAGTACAAAAATTTATCGAGTACGTAGACGGGGTAGGCTAATGCAAGGGTTCATGCATGCATAATATCTAAACTGAATAATCATGAAAATGCCACATGAGAACATATACATGAAAGCACAGAACATGGACATAATTATCGCCACTCTAGATACTGAAACACAGATACCACTTTACTGTAGACTGAACTCACTATTGACATTGAGATACTGAATCACTGAATCACCTGCTACTGATAACTGAGGATCTGCATATGCTTACATCAATGACTAAATTCTTAGACTTACTGCTTTTGACTGACAGGATTAGAGATCAACCTTTCTAACAGATGATTTCGAAATCGTTATCAATGATAAGAAATATAATTATATTGGAATCTAACAACCAGAATACTCAATAGAAATCTGATACAGTAATCAAGCCTGTCTGATGGCATATCTCAAAATATGATATCAAATAACTGTATGTGAGACCAAGTCTATTTGATGAGATGGTCCATAAATTAATGGAACTATCTGAGTTCCTCACAATGATAGATGACTGTATCTAAGAATCCTAATTTCTAAATACTTATTCTGAAACTGAGACTTAATTTGAAATTAAAACTGTAGGAAGTAGTCACTTAACTGACATGCCCAGACCTAACACAGGTGGGGTCCAACCTGTGCCCTAGTTGGAAGTGTGTCATTACCGCTCCACTGGTAAAGACAACTTTATGTGACCCTCATCTAGCAGGTCTTCAAATAAGAATGGTGGTGCCCTCATCTAGAAGGTCAAGCCACCTCATCTACCCTTATCTAGTAGGTATGATATCTCTCATCCACCCTTAACTAACAGGTGTGATGTCTCAACCTATGCTGGCTACGTAGTTCTGGAGCATAAGGATTGCTTCTAAGAATCACACCCTCAACTAGTAAGTGAGATCCCATCCTTGAGCTTGCTCGGTGCTAGTTTCTACTCCCAACTGAAAGACTCAGAATTGAATTCTCAACTGAACACTGGCTAAACTGAATCTGACACTGATCATATTACTCAAAAGGTCTGACTGAGTTACGCTGAGATCACTTGGTTCCATATCAGATGGAAAAGATATCGAATCATCCTATCTAACTGACAATATAGAGCTTGAATCACTTTTGAGATTAGGATTGAATGACTTGAATACTATTAGAATTAAGATTATTACAGGTCTGAGGCTAGATTACTAGTGATACAAAGATTATAGAGATAACTAAGATTACCGAGCTTTATTAAGCTTCGCACTTGTCTGAGGATACAAAGTTCTATAGTTCACTTAGTTCTGAGAATCATGGCTCGATTGGAATTATCGTGAAACTGACACGAGCTCTAGATAATAGCTCTATTTTTGGGTATAAATACCCCCAGGACTCAACAACCTAAAAGTAAGATATAATCATTCTTCTTCACAAATCATTCATGCATCATCACGGTCATCCATTCATCACTACAATCATTTATTCATCATTACAAGCATTCATACATCATTATAATCATTCATGTATCATCACAGTCATCCATTCATCACTACAATCATTTATTCATAATTTCAAGCATTCATTCATCATTACAATCATTCATGTATTATCATAACCATTAAAGAATCACTTTAAGTAGTTGGGCATTCTAACATACTCTCCCTCTCAAGATCCTTAGGACGTCACATTAAGCATTTTGGAAACATAGACCTTTATTCATCATCACAACCACCAAAGGGTCACTCCAAACCTTTATGGATCCTCAACATTATTTTACTATTATATACTAGCCTAGAGAAGACATGCTATTAGATTATACCCCATTCAACGAGATCTTACATCAAGTACTTTAAACCTATATTGGTCTTTTAATGTATTTGGATATCACTTGATTTGGGGGAAACTTCATACTAACACGTCAGTATTTACTTTCTAACCACTTGACATGTATTAAAAGCTTAGCATATATCGAAGAGGAAAAAATCAGAGAATTTAGAACAATCATATCTCGACTTGTTCGCTAGGTTCTTTCAATAACCATTTTACACAATCGATTTGACACCTAATTGGGGAGTTCATGCTTTCTTGGCACATTTCACTCACTAAGGCATGCATGGACTAGCTCACAATTTGGGGTTTTCTATTCAACATACTATAGTGGCCCTTATGCTTCACCTAAGCTCTTTAACAAACCTATGGGGAACGTTCTTCACTTATTCAACCATTTCTCCACCCTAAAGTCATGAACACATCACATGGAAAAACATCTTCAAGAGGGTCCGTCACAAACAACACATGAATTCCACATACTAGGGTCACAGCTCATAAATTTTCTAGGAAAACATAAATGAAAACTCAACAACACATTAAACATCCATTTCAACTCATACAAATCATTAACAACACATAAACATAAAAATATTTTATTTTTAAAAAGGGTTCTTGATCTTCTTGGATGAAAGGGACCCAAAAATCAACATCTATATACATGGGAATTTCTTTTCTTTAAGGCTCTTGAAAGGAGTTCGTCATTTCTCTAGATTCTTCTTGATCTCTCTTGAATTTTATGAAAGAAGAAGAAAGTATTTCTATTTCGCAAACCCTAATTTTTGGGTGGAAAAGAGAAAAATAAAGTTAAAGGCCCTTGGCCCAGTATTTATAGATCTGAGGAAGGATGTGGAAAAGTCCAAAATGCCCTTTAAAATTTGTCTAGAAAATTTTGATTGGAGTCTGTGACGGTCAACTTGACAGTCCATCATAGGGACTGACGGCCCACCAAATCATCCATCACTCAAGTGCCAAAACTGGGAAGTTTTACGTCAGAGTGACGATCAAAGTGATGGTCCATCAGAAATCTGACGGTGCCCCAGATCATCCATTACTCAGGGTATAGGAATGGGACATTATGCCTCGGTCTAACGAGCCCCTTGATGCTCCGTCAACTTTCTGATGGTCCACCACTTTGGCCGTCATATGATGACCAAAAAAGGAATCCACTTCCTTCGTCTGATAGGACACTTGACGATCCACCAAGGACTTGGCAGTCCATCAGATCGACTATCCAACCTGCGATTCTGACAATCAGTCAAACGGCCATAACTTCTTTATCTGATGTTGGCTTTTGATGAAACTGGTATCGATTGAAAGCTTGTTCAATGTTATACATGACTAAATGTATATATTATGGAAATTACATGTTATTTAAAGTGTTTCATACTTAGGAAGATACTTCTGATACTTTTAGACTCAGATTTTTCCACTTTGTTGGATACGCTCTAAAGCTCAGACTAGAAGAGAACTTTGCGGGGTATTACATTATCTCCCTCGTGGTAACATTCATCTTCAAATGTCACTTAGTAGTTTGGGAAAAATTATCAATAGAACTTATTCAATAAATAGAAAAATCTCAATGCATGACTGCGCAACTAGAACGACTAACATACTGAGTACTCATACTGGGAACACATCTCTAACACATGGAACACTTGACTAACATCTCTAAAATGCTCTCACTCTTTCAAGAACTCTCGATGCTAACAAGTAACATGCCATAGGCCTTCCTATATTTTCAATTTCCTTCCCCTATTTTCAATCGCCACTATAATGAAAATACTTAGTTCGTAATCAAGAGGGGCTTTTTGAGCTTGTAACATAGGTTTGGGGTATGGAAGGATATGTTTTAGGAACAAAACGGCTAAACCCTTATTGAATATCTAAATAATACTATTCCATCCAGCTTATGATCATGGGCCACTTCTTTTGTTTTCAATCTTTATACATGTGCCTACTTTTTATTTCCTTGGTTCACCCATTTTCTTTTCATTTCCTTTTCGTGAACCCTTTGTGCTTCTTTTTCCTATGTTGGATCTTTTCCTTTTATTATTAATTTTTTCTCAATAGTTAAGTTCATGTAACTTACTTAGACTTCATCACCCAAAATTACCTCCTTAAATCATCACCAACCCCAACTTAGGCTTTTAGCCTCAAGTTGCAATTTTAAGTTTAAGGAGGGTAGGGTTTAAAAGAGGAATAAATATTGAAAGGCTCACAGCTTGCAATTTGTTTGCCAAAGAAAGGCCTAAAGTCTCAAAGTGGGTGAATAGAGATAACATCTTTGCAAGGGTAGGATTTTTAGGCAAAATTGGACTTCTAATGCCACAAAGATGGCCTAAGATCATCTCTCGAACCACGTATAATAAAAACTAGCCTTGAGATACTAATGGGGAAAGTTCTAGATGGTACAAGTACACATGAGATTTGGATAAATAAGCTCCCCACACATGGCATGCAAAATTTACCATGGAGGTTCAATTTCCCCTTTCGCTAGAGACAAAACTGGAGTCTCTCCAAATTTTCATAAGTCATGATTTTTGAGTCACAAAAAAAGAAAAAGATTTATTACAAGGTTGATCCTATCAGTGTCCTCAATTATTGAAAAATTTTGGACGGAAAGAGGTGTTACTTTTCATTTGCACCATGCATAAGTTGCTAACCATGGCAACAACCCCAGCCTATTTTGGCCTCATATGGGCAAATATAACATATGTCTACTCAAACATTTCCAATGATATGAGGGTGATGTAAAAATTGAAATGCCATAAATACTCAGAATTTCCTTGCATTTGTGCTTTCGATGCCACGGATATTCAGACGTCCCCTGTATTTTCTCAAAATAACGGCTTTTCCTTTGGAGTGTTGTCACTCAGTCTTTCATAGGGAAAGGTGCGCCTAAATAGTCAAAACAAAGGTAGTTTAACAAAATTCCATAAGTAGGAAATAGAACAATCCTTGTATGCTGCAATTGCGACATAGTATGTCACGATTACGGTAACTGAGGTCTTAATCCCCTATTTTTTCTCTATTTTTATTTTGCTGCATAGCTCCCAGTTTTCCAGCTCTTTATTGTCCTATTTTCTAGGCATACATTGTCCATTTTTCTAGGAATTCCGCTCATGTTCAAATACCTACAAAACAACAAGAGATGAGTCATGGATGGGTTGCCTCCCATCAAGCGCCTAATTTAATATTGAGGCACTACTATTCCCTTTTTCACCATGCAGCATTTTTAAAACGAACAAACACCACCTTAGTCACCATTGTACCTTTCATGTTGTGGTGCTTCACCCTTTGACAATTTACTAAAAACTTCTTCTATTCATGATCCTCTAATCCATGGGCACCACTAGGGTAGATGTTAGAAATCATAAATGGCCCCAACAATTATGAATGAAACCTTCTCACAAAGAGTTTCAAATGATAATTTTAAAGGAGTGAATTTTCGCGAACATTGTATTCCCATCTTAATATTGGAGCATAATGCAATATTTTCATTATACAAAGTTTAACTCTCATAAGCCTTGAGTCAAAAATCTTCCGACTCGTAGAATCATGTGACCCTCGCTTTGAAGGCTTCACCCCAACTAACTTTCAACCTTTTTAAAGACCATAAGGATTTATGTTCGAGCTCGATGGTCAAATGACATGCCATTCCAAACACCAATTGGTATGGGGACATGCCAATTGGGATTTTATTGGCCTTTCTATAGGCCCCAAATTCCTCATTGTACTGCCTTGCCTATTTGGTCGGCCTATATTCACTATCTTTCCAAGTATTGCTTTTATTTCAAGATTTGAAACCACTCGTTTGGGGGTGATATGGGGTATCCACTTTTTTTTTTAACCCATACTTATCAAAAACGCCCCAAATACCCGATTACAAAAATGTGACCCTCCATTACTAATGATGGCACACGGTGTTCCAAACCTTGTGAGGGTGTACATTTTCAAAGATGACGTAGCACATGGGATTTCATTATTTTGGAGTGCCATGACTTCTACCTATTTATAAACATTGTCAACCACAACCAATATGTATTTATTTCTATTTGAATTCAGAAATGGGCCCATAAAGTCAATTTCCTACACATTAAAGAGTTCTACCTCTAGGTTTGGTTTGAGGGAAATTTCATTCCTACTTGATATACCACTATGCATTTAACATTGGTGGCATTATTTTACCTACTAAATGGTATCCCTATGCATGGATAGCCAATAGTAACCATATGGAAGGATTTTGTCGCCGGTGCGGATCCCTCCATAGTGACCACCATAAGGTAAAGAGTAGCAAGCTTTAAGGATATCATTCATATCTTCATCAATAATGCACCACCTAACAACATCATCCACACATTCTCAAAATATAAACAGCTCATCAAAAATATATCTTTTTGCATCAAAAAAGAACCATTTATTTTAATGGTAGCCGATCCCTTTGGGAAGTATACAACATGCTCCATAGTTGGTAATGTCAGCATACCATAGATTACTTTTTCCCGTAATATACATGGATAGTTATTTTGAAAAATCATCATCAATTTCAATTTCTCCATGCCTTTCTGGATAACCTTCAAAATGAGAGAGATGATCGGCAACTTGATTTTCACACTCCTTTTGATCCTTTACCTTAGAGTTGAATTTTTATAAGAGTAAAATCCATATAATTAGGCATATATTTGATTCCTTGCTGGACTTTAGGTACTTAAGGGTGGAATGATCCATATGTACCTCCACTTTCGTGCCTAATAAGTAGGCGCCAAATTTTTCAACAGCATATGTAACCGTCAACAACTCTTGTTCAGTAGTGGTGTAGTTGTGTTGAGCATTATTCAAGGTTTGTCTTGTGTAATAGATTGGATGAAAGAGTTTCTCTTTGTGTTAAACTATCACCGCATCCAATGCAATCCCACATGCATCACATATTATCTAAAACGGGGATGACCAATCCGGTGCCACAATGATAGGTGCTAGAATAAGCAACTCCTTAAGTTGATCAAAAGATTTAAGCATACCTCCTCGAAGTTTAATTTACCCTCCTTATCATGGAGTTTTCACAATGGATTATCTATCTTTGAGAAGTCCTTGATAAAATATGATAAAACCCGGTATGTCCATGAAAACTCCGAACACCCTTTATGAAAACAAGGGTGGTAGCTTGGAAATTACCTCTACTTTGGCTTAAATGACTTGTATGACTTTCCCCGATATCTTTTGTCCCAAGTCAATGACCTCCTTGACCATTACAAGGTACTTCTCCTAATTTAGGACAAGGTTGGTTTCCATGCATCTTTCAAGTACGTTGCTTATGTGCTCAAAACATGATTCAAATGAGTTTACCACCACCTAGAAATCATACATAAAGACCTTTATTGAATCTTTAACCATACCCACAAATATTGACAATATGCAATAGTTAAAGATTATCGTGGTTTTGGCTAACCGAAAGGGCATTTGCTTGACTATAAATGTCCCATATGGGAAAGTAAAAGTTATCGTCTCTTAGTCCTATGGGCCAATGCAAATTTGATTGTACCCCAAACAGCCATCTAAGAAATAATACCATCATCATTCGTCTAGCCTATCTAATATTTTATCCATTAAAGGTATCAGAAAATGGTCTCTTTTGGTTCATGAGTTTAGCATTCAGTAATCCAAGCACACGTGCGACCCGGTGATTGGTCGGACAGAGATGAGATCATTTTATTCATTTTCAAATACCATTATGCCACCTTTATTTGGGACACATTATACCCAGTTCACCCAAGTACTATTGAATATTAGATATATTACGCCACGTTATGCCATTTTATAATTTCTTTCTTCACCATCATTTGTATGGGTTGATTAGACTTCTTTGATGTTCCACACTAGGTACATGATCTTGTTCAAGTTTTATTTTGTGGGTACAAATTCTAAGGGCTATTACTATGATGTCCGCAATTGTCCATCCAATGTCTCTAATGAACGTTTCACCACCAACTTCAATACATCAACTTAAGAGGTTTTAGGGTTACTAGAAATGATGATTGGTAATATGTATCCATCTACCAAGACCGCGTATTGAATATGCAGTGGCAAAAGCATTAATTCAACTTTGGAGGGCTCGAGAATGAATGGTTTTGTGGGTGACATGTCATGGTTTTTTAGATCAAGGTCCAACTTAACTGGGTTCTTGGTATAGGATCCAAGACCAACTAACGATGCAACCACCTCATCATATTCTTCAACTTCTTCTCTCTTATAATTCCACAACACTCCTACCAAAGAATCATCCAACAAGCTCACATCAATATGGTTCGTCACCTCCCCATATATAACATCAATCACTGAGTTAAAGGACACCTCCTCATTGTTCAACCGAAACCTTTATCTTGCTGGATTCAACATCCACCAAAGCCTCCTCAATAGCAAAAAATGGTCTCCCGGGAATAATAGGAACTTCAATGTCTATTTCACAATCCAAGATCAGAAAATTGGATGGGCAGATAAACCGGTCCACTTTTACTAGAACATCTTAGAGAACCCCCATTATCTTATTGATAGAACGGTCAGCGATAAGAAACTTCACTGTGGTAGGTTTTAGCTTCCCTAATACAAGCTTGTGTAATATGGCATAATGCATTAGGTTTACACTATATCCAAGATCACACAAAGCTTTTGCAAACTTAAACAATCCAAAAGTGTATGGAATTGTAAAAGTACCAAGGTCTTTTCTCCTTTTCACCAATGTGCTTGATATAATGACACTACAATGATGCGTTACTTCAATAGTTTTATCCTCCACAAGTTTCTTCTTCAATACAAAATCCTTCATAAATTTAGTATATCCTAGAATATTTTGTAAAGCCTTAATTAGAGGGATATTAATAGATAGAGTGCTAAATTTATCAAAAAACTGGTCAAATTTTGCATTTCTCCCCTTTTCGTGAACAATCTAGGGAATAGAAGGGGAATAAAGTTTGATGGTATGGAGATAATTTGGAAATCATTTACCTATGACTTATCAACCAAAATATTATGTTTCTTTGGCTCATCTTCATTGGACCGTTTTATCTTTTCCTTTGTTTCCTCCCTACTGGGTGTTTCTTCCATTTGCCTCTCCATGAGATACTTTAATATTTGATTCAGTTTTGTCTCTAGTTAGTGAATGGCGGTTGAGTGGGATGTGACCATTTAGTAGAGCATAGATAAATCAATTCGTATTTCATTTACCATTTCACCAATTCTCTCAACCCAACTCAAAATTTGAGCTAAGTTTCTTCATTCTTGCCCCCTTGCCGTTCATCTTGTGCCATGCTTAAACTTTCATGGTTCTGTCTTTGGTGCCCTTCTTGCCCTTGATAAGAAAGGTAGGAACCCTCCAAAATTTTAGTCAACACACTTATTTTGTCATCAAGCATTTCTTCCTTCCCACTTTCATGTGGTTCCACTTCTCTTGCATCTATTATGCTCAATTAGGAGCTAAAGATATGACATCATTTTGTCCATATTCACATCTTAATCCTCCTTTTCACCTTTTTCCTCTTTTCACATAAAATATGAGGAGGAAGCCCCTACGGCTACCTCATCATCCTTCGGGTACTGAACCTTTGACAGAATTTCCCCTTGATATATCACTTTTAATTCATCCCCATATGGAAATTTAATGAGCAATCCATTGGATTCATTGTCTACTATCACTTTATTGTGTTGATTGAATGCCCTATATAATATTTGGAGAAACAACTTCTTTGGAATTTGATGATAGGGCCATTTTAAGAGCCTTTCCTTGAATCTTCCCCAAGCTTCATATCACGAATCTTCATGGAATTTGCAAGAATTAATGATTTTATCCTACAATAATAACATCTTCAAAGGTGGTAAGTATTGACTTAAGAGGGCTTCCATAAGGCTAGTACATGAGGTGATGGACCCTGTGGGAAAAGACCTTAGCCATAGCAACACTTTTCCTGTCAAAGAGAATGGAAAAAGGCATAATCGGATGGATTCTTAGGAGATGTGCACAACATTAAAGGGTGCACAAACTTTCACAAAGTTCATCAAATGAAAATTTGGGTCCTCATATGTTTAACCCCCCAAAAGTCCGCTCAAATGGAGAAATGGAAGCATCACACTTGTGACATAAAATACTGTGCTTCCCTTGGTATATGGAATGGAAATTGCATATTCATGCTCGTTGGTGCAAAGATAATCTAAGCCATCTTGATTCATGGTTATTTGGGAAAAATAGTCATTACCTATAAAGAAAAAAAAACAACAATTAAAATAAATACACACCACTACAGGTAAACCTTAAGTAATAACTAACACCGCACAAGTGAAAACTAAATTTCACTCCCCGTCAATGATGTAATTTTGATAACGGTCATATATACCATTTAAAGTTGTAATGGACGGTCATTTTCAATATCCCAACTCACGCTGAGTTCGAATCTACAAGGAGTGAAAGATAGAGTTCAAATCTTTTGGGTAGTTAAGACCTACTAAGATAATACCAGAAGTATTAGTAAAGTAAATGACATAACTAAAAATGAGGGGGGGGATCAGTTAAGGGTGGAAGTAATTCACTAGTAACTTGATTCCACAAACTAAGCAACAAAATATAATTTAACTTCAATATTTGGAAAATTTTGGGCTTATGTCTACCTAACAAAAAAATTAGGTACGGGAATGTGAGATTTGATGCACATGCTAGAACGTTATGTATGTGGTAGACTATGTCTAGAATTCTTCAGGATAATTTCTCTATAAAACCTCAAGGAGTTCACTTGTTGAACCTTTTAAACACCTAACAAGTGTAATAATGATATTCACCCACTACCTTAATTGGGAATCCCTATTTCTAGAATGATATCCATGACATAGTCTACTACAAAATCACCCTTATATCAAAGATAGTGCGAATAAGAAACTAAATTCTATAATTGTCTGTAATTGCCATGGTTCCTATATCCCTCTTTCAAGGATGATGTACGTTCCATAACTTCAACCAAACCCCTCATTCAAAGATGGTTTGAGCTTTCAAGAGTTTGATGTTTTCACCCACAAACCCATTTTGAAAATTTGGGGATTTCACCCATAAATCCCAACCAAGGTAATCAAGCAATATATCACAATTCACAACTAACTGCACTTTAGTTCAACATATTCCCACGGCTAGAGAAGTTAGTAAATCATGAAATAAAATATAATAAATATACCAAAAAATTCATCCATGGCATCCATAGGAATGACATACAAAGAAAAAATCTTTACCTCCCACTTTGATTTCACCAACATCTACTAGGAATTTTAAATATATGAAAGTTTTCCCCCAAATTCTAGGTTTTTCAAATTCTCTAATTTTTCAATCCCTTTTCTCTAAGATATTTTTTCATATCTAAAGAAATAAAGATTTGGCCCTTATATTTTATTACCCTATAAGATCCTAGCTCAATCCAGCTCACGATTGCATGTTAAAGGGGTCCAAGACTTAGAAATTTCACTAAGTGTTGGGACTTAGTAATTTCCAAGTCCCCTAACCTTTGATTATTTTAATTTTTGACCTTTCCGACCTAAAAATATTAATTTGTAAGTTGATTCATGATTGGGGTTATTCAAGGTGTGTCTCAGGTGAGCTTTGGAATTTTTTTAAGAGCGCAGAGGAATGTGTGGGAAGAAAAATAGTGAGGGCACGAGAATAGGCCAACAACGTGGGGCTTATACCATCAAACTGTAGCCCGCGACATGGGGCATAGACCATTTCTGTATAGCTCGCGCAGGGCTTAGCCCGGTAGTCTAGAGACCATGGCACGCCCTCCTCTTTTTTCTAGATTTTTTTCCTTTTTATTTAATGATATTTGGGTCAATTTTAATCACCCAAACTCATCCATAACATGAAATTTAGGTCCCCAAGGAGCATTATTTGCGCCTTTATTCATAAATTCTCTTAATAAAACCATTTTCCACCACAAAAACAAACCGTAACCTATTCTCAAGGAATTCAATTTTCAAACGTCAAAAAGTTCCCAAAAATCTTCAAGAAATCATCTAGTGAGGTATGTGTGATGTTCATCCATGGGTTCCCTTCACACATGGAGTTCAAGAATCCCCTTTTTGTGTTTTAAATTAAGAATTTTCATGATTAAGTTGAAATATGTCCATGAATTTCTTGTTAGTTTAGTTACAAGTTATGTTGATAAGGGTTTTTCAAGTGGGATGAGCCATTACATGTTTTAAATTTTTTAATATTCATGTTAAATCCCTAAGTTCTGATTTTACTCTTGTAATTAAGTTATTCTCACATGTTTTACGTATTCCCATGCTTAATTTCATCACTCATATCTGTTTGATAAAATGCCTATGTGTTGGATTTTGAAAAATAATCACCTATTATGGTTTTATCGCTTTTATGTAGAATTATTACTAATTCTATTCAGTGCTAGTGGGTTATGAACACCTTATACCTATGTGATTTGCATAAATTTAGCATCTTAAATACACAGACAGTCAATCCATGTCTCTTATCAATATACTTATATGCTTATGATCATGATGAGCTCTATTATTTATGTAATAATGTTCAGTCTTGTACAATCTATACCAGTAATAATGTCAGTTTAGATGGGAGTAGGATTTAGCACCGAGAGAACTTAGTATGAGGGCTCACCTAACGGTAGAGGGTGTAGCCCTTATTTGTAATCCTCAAGTTATAGAACTACATAGCCAACATAGGTTAGAGATGTCTACCTAGAAGTTGAGGGTTAATAAAGAGTTACCTGCTTCTTGAGGGTGACACATATCTCTTTAGAGCACCTGTCAATTGAGGGTGACTCATTAGTCCTTCGGGATACCAGTTTAGTAGATTCGTATCCAGTGTTAGTACCCGTGGCATGGTACTGACACCCTTCTAACTGGCATTACAGGTTGTGCCAATTTTACCTCAGATTGGGGTATGTTGGTTACATGATACCTCCCACAGTCTCAGTATAGTATTCAATATAGTTTCATTCCAGGTTTGCCTGACCAAAGCTGTAAGATTCTCAGTTATTTAATATCAAATTTTAGTCTTTTAGTTTACAGATTATTTCTGATATATGTTTATGTTTGGTCTTGCATTCTCGGATGTTATAGCTTTCATGTATTCATGTTAAGATATCTCATTCTATTAAGCTAGTCTTTACTTCATATACATAGTAACCCATGTATATCAACCTGAGCTCATCTGATATACCATTACATTCACAGTATTGACCGTATATTCTGATATGCGCTATGATGTATTATATCATAGGTTCAAATGCACAATTTCTCAGTTTTAGTTAGACATCTCAGCATAATATAATAGTCGTTGTGGTGAGTCCTTATCCATCGAGGACATGTTATGTTTATTTGGTTATTTTAGTAGTTTAATTTATTCAGTCAGTCAAAGTTAATAGGGGGTCTATTCCATCAACTCCTCATTTAGTTCAAAGGCTTTAAGATGTTTAGACAATCAGTTAGTTACTTTCAATTTTTATTAGTTGTTTTGGGCATTTAGTATTTCATATTTTCATAATTTATATATACCTTACCTTCTTAAGTTATCTACCATAAATGTGTTATGTTTATATCTATTCAGTGCTCACAGTAGGTACCAGCTCAAGGGTTAGCTTATATTCACTTATGACTGTAAGCACCATTGTCACGACTAGAGGTATCCTTAGGTCAAGACAAAACATCATATCTAAACTCAGAGCTTTAAAGTATTCTAGGGAGTCTGAAAGTCACATTAAGTAGAGTCTTGTGTCTGGGTGTGAAGCGCGCCACACTTATGGACATGAGGTTATGAGATATTTTAGGAAATATTTCCCTTCTTTCAGTATTCATGTTATGTAAATAAGCATGATATCTACTAAAACTCTTATTCTAACTCATCCTTCATTCCATTTACAAACAATGCCTCCTAAAAGAAACAAGAAAATAAAGAACGATAATTGGCCCGCACCACTACCAGTGCAAGATGATCCCGTAAATGAACGTGTCTCTCACACCAAGTGCAGATCTATTTTCACTAATTTAGCTCATTCAATAGATTCTTAGAATAATTAGTAGGTTGTTGCCTTATTTAATCCAGTGGCAAATGTAGTTCTAGCTATGATTCGGTACTTTACCCAATTAAATCCTCCTTTATTTTTTGGGAAGAAAGTCTGAGGAGGATCAATAGGATTTTCTTGATACTATTTAGGACTTTATCAATCGCAGGATATAGCTCACACCTAGTATAAGCAGTGGAAAAAGGATAGAGGCGCTAAGGCAAGGCCTTTTTTAGTAGTATGAGTTTTGCCATGACTTTTCCAGACAGGTTCTTCCATTAGAGCTGGGGGAAGCTAAAGTGCTGGAGTTCATCAATTTAAAGAAGGGAAGAATGAGTCTGGAGGAGTATTTACTTAAGTTTACTCAGTTAGAGAGGTATGCTCCTAATGTGGTTGCCAACAATAGGTCTAGAATGAGTAAGTTTATATCTGTTGTATCTGATAGTGTGGTTAAGGAGTGTAGGACTGTAATGTAGAGTAAGGAGATAGATTTATCTAGACTTATGGTTCACGCTTAGTAGATTGAGGATGAGAAGCTAAACGAGAAAGAAATAGAAAATAAGAAGGCCAGAATGGGTAGTTTTAACTTTTCTCAGCCAAGGTCAGAGGGTGGTAACCATTATTAGTTATTCCAGAAGTATTCAGCCCTAGCCCCATCTTTAACTAGTGTGCCAGTTCTTATGTTTATGCAAGATAGTCGGGATAGAGCGCCAGGCTCGAAGTCCTACGGTTGTGTGAATAGTGTTTTGTACTAATCCACTTTATGGGAAGTGTGGCAGGCATCATCAAGGTATGTGTAGATCCAATAGTTATGTGTGCTTTGGATGTGGTAAGCCAGGCCATAGGGTTAGAGATTATTTAAAAGATGGCCAATAAGGTTATTAAAGAATGGCTGAAAGGGTTAGTCTAATTATCCTCCAGTTCCAGCAGGTCACCCAACTTAGTAGGGTGTAACTTCTAGTGCAACTAGTGGGTAGCGTCAGAATAGGATGTATGCCCTCCAGACTTGATAGCACTAGGAAAGTTCTCCTGGTGTGTTTACGGGTATGTTACATGTCTTTCATACTCATATTTATGCTTTATTAGCGGTCAATTTTTGTGTCAGCCCCAAAACTTTAGCAAAACCTTTCTCTGAGTTTACCCTAGTAGGTGTTTCTATTGTAGCCAAGAAGGTACACCTGAACTGCCCGATCACAGTATCCCAAAAAGTCACCTCAATAGATTTTGTGTAGTTGGAGATGACTAATTTTGATGCCATTCTCGGCATGAATTGGCTCCACTCATGTTATGCCTCAGTTGATTATAGAAATAGCGTCCATGGAGACCTTCCTGAAGTTTCTGTCAAAAGGGAAATGAACTTTTGAATAAATATTCTTCCAGATACCCAAGATATTTCTATTCTACCATATATAATGGCTCTATCTAAGATTAAGGACTTAATAGAGCAGTTGAAAGATCTCTTAGATAAGGGTTTCATCAAGCCGAGCATATCCCTATGGGGCGCTCCAGTCCTATTTATGCATAATAAAAATGGTTCTCCCAGAATATGCATAGGTTACCATCAGTAAAACAAAGTCCCAATTAAGAATAAGTATCCACTTATCACACTTCAGATCCTATTGGGGCGGACTGGCACCCATAACCGAGGAGGCCCAGGAGAACCAGCTCATAACCTTATACTTCCCATGCATACCTCTATGACAACCAAAAATTCGGACAACATCATGTTGCATATAAAAGGAAATAATCACCTGTCTAAGCTAGACCACACATATATATGTATATATAATACTTGGCCATTTGAGCCATCACGCCTATTAACAAAACACCACCTTGACTGTACATTAGGTCTACAAAGCCTCTAGACAATACACAGAGTTTAACTAAGGTCGGGACACACACCGCCATATAACTAGCTTCTATACAATACCAAAAGTGACTGGATATGACACGGAAAGCCCCAAAGCAAACTGGAGCTCACCAAAAGCCTTTGGATATACTGGCTCCTACTTGTACGGTGTATGAGCTGAGGTACCTGTGCCTACAGCATAAAATACAGGTCACCCATGGGGGACATCAGTACGAAATATGTATTGAGAATTTAAAGATGTAGATAATCACATATGATATACGAGCTCAATAGAAATAAAAAACAAGTGAATAAATTGTAATAGGAGTGGACCACACTTACTAGAACTTGTGACAACCTGTACATTGTATTTATTCAATCACATTACCTTCGTTCTTATCATTTTTCTAATCATTACTATACTGTACTGTGACTATTAGGCAGCCTCCAGTACATATCCACTAGGATCGTCCTATGATAGGATTATGCCCCTTGGATACCACGCATAAACACATAATAGGGATCGACCCATGATAGGCTTATCCCCATGGGATACCACCTGATAGGAGAGAACTTCCATCACTTAGTTCAATTAATCTTTGAGACTGTTATTTCAGTCACCACCGTAATTTTCATACTTTGAAACAATGATACAACAATAAGAGTCATATAAAAAGACCATCAATACAATAATAATGAAGTAAGAACTTATTGGAACATCAATGAAGTGTTTTGGAGTCATTAATTGCATTTGGATCTTATTGGAGTAACCGGATACCTTCTGAGATTGATTAGTGCAATAAACATGTAAGATTTGGAAGACAAGTTAGTATTGGAATGTATTGACATCTTGTAGGGTGCAAACAAGTTCATTGGTAACGTAGGACACCATACAAAATCATTATTGATCGCATGTTATTGAATAACTTTGGAAACTTTCTTAATAGAACAATTGCTCACTTTCATGCCAAAGATATGGTATAGAGTATGCTTTACATACCTGACTGTCAACTTTTAATACTAGTCCGAAATGGACTTTCCATATTTTCGGATTACTTATCTACAATAAACATATATAATATTCTAGTATTAGCAACCAAACGTCACAATTCAATTATTTGAATTCACCAAACTAGTGGTTGAGTAGTAATCCTTAATTACACCATAAAAGGTGTCACTTTAACCCTCTTATTCTCCAATTACATTCATATGCCATGCATATTCATACAACATCCTCCAATATAAAGTTTGGATTTATTTATCCTTCCAACCAATCCATTAAACCAAATTGAGCCATAGACATAAATAATCATCAATTCAATAGTATATCACCATATCCACCTTCCTTAACTCAATTACCATATCCACCTTCCACAACTCAATTACAATATCCACCTTCCACAATTCAATACAACCAAACCATGCAAAATAGTCCATAACCCTATTTCCATCACCTTTCAATAAAAACCAATACATATAATCTTCTATCACACATAGACGTATGGAAAAGAACAAAGGCAAACAATATTCATACCTTAGAATTTACCTATTGATTATGAAATCTTGTGTGCACAAATAATAGGTGCCGTTCGAAGCTCTCGAGATGACAAACACAGTTATCGGATTACTTTGGAATTTCTACGGTTGAATCAAAACTAATTTAAAGGTCAAATTTGGCTAGGGTTTGTTCTTTCTTGATGATTGATGATGAAAATGAGTTTTTGAACTCTTATATATGTATATACACATATTCCCGTACATAATATAATAGGAAATGATCAAAATGCCTTTAAAATTTAAATAATATCAAATCTGTCCTTTGATGGACTATTTTGATAAGCTAAAGTAGATCGACCCTAACTCTTTGATCCGATACCAGATTTGGGTGAAATTAGTATCGTTGGAAGGATAATTAAAGGGTATTTCATTTTATAAAAAGTAGGCCACCCAGTTCATCCTGTACAAGAAGTTATGGTTGTTTGAAGTAGACCCTAAAAATCTGTTTTGATAGGCTAAAATAAAATGAGTATAACTCCTTACTTAGACGTTGGATTTGGCTGAAACCAATTTTATTTGAAAGAAGGCTCAAATATCTTTCTTTTAATAGGTTGAAGATCTTCCAGTTCATTATATTAAGGAAGTTATGATCATGTAAAGTTGACCCAAAAATTTAGCTGGCCTTAATAGTTTGTGTGTAGGAAATTTTCCTGCACATTTACTATTCCCAAATATCCTGGCCACCATTTTATAGTTTTGAATGTGCTCGATTATATCCAAAACCTTTCCATTTTTGGAAATCTTTATATTTTTGGATAGCTTGTTGAATAACCTTCGCATGAAACCATCGACAGGCAAATTCTGAAATAAATAAAATAAAAAAAATTAATTCCATATAAATAAGACCAATACACATACTTGAATACGCCAATACATGTACTTGAATACGGGATGTTACATCCTTCCCTCCTTGAGGACATTCGTCCTCGAATGTTAGCGTAGTTTTTCAACCGAAACAAGTTCAAGTCCATCATAATATTCACATCATCACATAAATACTATGCATACATAAAAAAAACTTACTTGTTAATGTTCTAACTCTTTTTCATGATCTTCATCTTCATATTTGAACAAATGCGGGTACTTAGATTTCATTGCTTCCTCAGATTCCCATGTAATCTCTTCCCTTTGACGATTTCTCCAATGTACTTTCACAGATGCTATCTCTTTATTTCTCATTTTCTTCACTTGGTGATCTAGAATAGCAATAGGCACTTCCTCTTAGGTAAGATCTTCCGCAACTTGCACATCCTCAGTAGAAGTGATATATGATGGATCTCCGATGTACTTTCGAAGTATTGACACATGAAATACTGGATGTACTGATGAGAGCTTTTGGGCTAGCTTTAATTCATATTCAACTTGTCCAAACCTTTGAGTGATCTTATACAGGCCTATATAACGTGGACTCAACTTTCCTTTATTTCCAAATTTCACTACCCCATTCATTTGTGATAGCTTCAAAAATACCCAATCACCTATAGAAAACTCTATCCCTCTCCTTCTACTATCCGTATATGACTTGTGTTGACTTTGGGCTATTTTCAGTCATTGCTGAATTACATTAACCTTCTCTATGGCTTTATAAAAAAGAGTTTCACCTACTTCAAACCATCCTATTGGTGATCTACACTTCCTTCCATACAAAGCTTCATATGGTGCCATTTTGATACTTGAATAATAGCTATTATTGTAGGCAAACTCAATAAGAGGTAAATGATCATCCCAGTTGCCCTTAAAATCTATTACACAT